>NC_062568.1:172921912-173224942 GCF_022837055.1 Prionailurus viverrinus | reverse complement strand
TAGCTGAGAACTGCCCTGATCTGGGGAAGGAAAAAGGCATTGAAATCCAAGAGGCACAGAGAACTCCCTTCAAACGTAACTTGAATTGATCTTCTGCATGACATATCATAGTGAAACTGGCAAAATACGAGGATAAAGAGAAAATTCTGAAAGCAGCTAGGGATAAACATGCTCTAACATATAAAGGGAGACCGATAAGACTAGTGATGGATCTATCTACTGAAACTTGGCAGGCCAGAAAGGAATGGCAGGAAATCTTCAATGTGAACAGAAAAAATATGCAGCCGAGAATCCTTTATCCACCAAATCTGTCATTTAGAATAGAAGGAGAGATAAAGGTTTTCCCAAACAAACAAAAACTGAAGGAATTCGTCACCACTAAACCAGCCCTACAAGAGATCCTAAGGGGGACCCTGTGAGACAAAGTACCAGAGACATCACTACAAGCATGAAACCTACAGACATCACAATGACTGTAAACCCCTATCTTTCTATGATAACACTGCATGTAAATGGACTAAATGCTCCAACCAAAAGACACAGGGTATCAGAATGGATAAAAAAACAAGACCCATCTATTTTCTGCCTATAAGAGACTCATTTTAGACCTGAGGACACCTTCAGTTGAAAGTGAGGGGATGGAGAACTTTCTATCATGCTACTGGAAGTCAAAAGAGAGCTGGAGTAGCCATACTTATATCAGACAAACTAGACTTCAAATTAAAGGCTGTAACAAGAGATGAAGAAGGGCATTATATAATAATTACAGGGTCTATCCATCAGGAAGAGCTAACAATTATAAATGTCTATGCACCGAATATGGGAGCCCCCAAATATATAAAACAATTAATCACAAACATAAGCAACCTTATTGATAAGAATGTGGTAATTGCAGGGGACTTTAATACTCCACTTACCGCAATGGATAGATCATGTAGGCACAGGATCCATAGAGAAACAGGGCCCTGAATGATACATTGGATCAGATGGACTTGACAGATATATTTAGAACTCTGCATCCCAAAGCAACAGAATATACTTTCTTCTCGAGTGCACATGGAACATTCTCCAAGATAGATCACACACTGGGTCACAAAACAGCCCTTCATAAGTTTACCAGAATTGAAATTATACCATGCATACTTTCAGACCACAATGCTATGAAGCTTGAAATCAACCCCAGAAAAAAGTCTGGAAAACCTCCAAAAGCATGGAGGTTAAAGAACACCCTATTAATGAATGAGTGGGTCAACCAGGCAATTAGAGAAGAAATTTAAAAATATATGGCAACAAACGAAAATGAAAATACAACAATCCAAACGCTTTGGGACGCAGCGAAGGCAGTCCTGAGAGGAAAATACATTGCAATCCAGGCCTATCTCAAGAAACAAGAAAAATCCCAAATACAAAATCTAATAGCACACCTAAAGGAACTAGAAGCAGAACAGCAAAGGCAGCCTAAACCCAGCAGAAGAAGAGAAATAATAAAGATCAGAGCAGAAATAAACAATATAGAATCTAAAAAAACTGTAGAGCAGATCAACGAAACCAAGAGTTGGTTTTTTGAAAAAATAAACAAAATTGACAAACCTCTAGCCAGGCTTCTCAAAAAGAAAAGGGAGATGACCCAAATAGATAAAATCATGAATGAAAATGGAATTATTACAACCAATCCCTCAGAAACACAAGCAATTATCAGGGAATACTATGAAAAATTAACGCCAACAGACTGGACAACCTGGAAGAAATGGACACATTCCTAAACACCCACACACTTCCAAAACTCAACAGGAAGAAATAGAAAACTTGAACAGACCCATAACCAGCGAAGAAATTGAATCAGTTATCAAAAATCTCCCAACAAATAAGAGTCCAGGACCAGATGGCTTCCCTGAGGAATTCTACTAGACATCTAAAGCAGAGATAATACCTATCCTTCTCAAGCTATTCCAAAAAATAGAAAGGGAAGGAAAACTTCCAGACTCATTCTATGAAGCCAGCATTACTGTGATTCCTAAACCAGACAGAGACCCAGTAAAAAAAAAAGAGAACTACAGGCCAATATCCCTGATGAATATGGATGCAAAAATTCTCAATAAGATACTAGCAAATCGAATTCAACAGTATATAAAAAGAATTATTCACCATGATCAAGTGGGATTCATTCCTGGGCTGCAGGGCTGGTTCAACATTTGCAAATCAACCACTGTGATACATTACATTAATAAAGGAAAAGAAAAGAACCATATGATCCTGTCAATCGATGCAGAAAAAGCATCTGACGAAATTCAGCATCCTTTCTTAATAAAAACCCTCGAGAAAGTCGGGATAGGAGGAACATACTTAAACATCATAGAAGCCATTTATGAAAAGCCCACAGCTAACATTATCCTCGATAGGGAAAAACTGCGAGCTTTCCCCCTGAGGTCAGGAACACGACAGGGATGTCCACTCTCACTGCTGTTGTTTAACATAGTGTTGTGTTGGAAGTTCTAGCATCAGCAATCAGACAACAAAAGGAAATCAAAGGCATCAAAATTGGCAAAGATGAAGTCAAGCTTTCACTTTTGCAGATGACATGATATTATACATGGAAAATCCGATAGACTCCATGAAAAGTCGGCTAGAACTGATACATGAATTCAGCAAAGTCGCAGGATACAAAATCAATGTACAGAAATCAGTTGCATCCTTATACACTAATAATGAAGCAACAGAAAGACAAATAAAGAAACTGATCCCATTCACAATTTCACCAAGAAGCATAAAATACCTAGGAATAAACCTGACCAAAGATGTAAAAGATCTGTATGCTGAAAACTATAGAAAGCTTATGAAGGAAATTGAAGAAGATATAAAGAAATGGAAAAAAATTCCGTGCTCATGGATTGGAAGAATAAATATTGTCAAATGTCAATACTACCCAAAGCTATCTACATATTCAATGCAATCCCAATCAAAATTGTACCAGCATTCTTCTCGAAGCTAGAACAAGCAATCCTAAAATTTGTATGGAACCACAAAAGGCCCTGAATAGCCAAAGAAATTTTGAAAAAGAAGACCAAAGCAGGAGGCATCACAATCCCAGACTTTAGCCTCTACTACAAAGCTGTAATCATCAAGACAGCATGGTATTGGCACAAAAACAGACACATAGACCAATGGAATAGAAGAGAAACCCCAGAACTAGACTCACAAACGTATGACCAACTCATCTTTGACAAAGCAGGAAAGAGTATCCAATGGAAAAAAGACCGTCTCTGTAACAAATGGTGCTGGGAGAACTGGACAGCAACATGCAGAAGGATGAAACTAGACCACTTTCTCACACCATTCACAAAAACAAACTCAAAATGGATAAAGGACCTGAATGTGAGACAGGAAACCATCAAAACCCCAGAGGAGAAAGCAGGAAAAGAACTCTCTGACCTCAGCCACAGCAATTTCTTACTTGACACATCCCCAAAGGCAAGGGAATTAAAAGCAAAAATGAACTATTGGGACCTCATGAAGATAAAAAGCTTCTGCACAGCAAAGGAAACAACCAACAAAACTAAGAGGCAACCAACGGAATGGGAAAAGATATTTGCAAATGACATATTGGACAAAGGGCTAGTATCCAAAATCTATAAAGAGCTCACCAAACTCCACACCCGAAAAACAAATAATCCAGTGAAGAAATGGGCAGAAAACATGAATAGACACTTCTCTAAAGAAGACATCCAGATGGCCAACAGGCACATGAAAAGATGCTCAACGTCGCTCCTCATCAGGGAAATACAAATCAAAACCACACTCAGATATCACCTCACGCCAGTCAGAGTGGCTAAAATGAACAAATGAGGAGACTATAGATGCTGGAGAGGATGTGGAGAAACGGGAACCCTCTTGTACTGTTGGTGGGAATGCAAGGTGGTGTAGCCACTCTGGAAAACAGTGTGGAGGTTCCTTAAAAAATTAAAAATAGACTTACCCTATGACCCAGCAATTGCACTGCTTGGAATTTACCCAAGGGATACAGGAGTGCTGATGCATAGGGGCACTTGTACCCCAATATTTATAGCAGCACTCTCAACAATAGCCAAATTATGGAAAGAGCCTAAATGTCCATCAACAGACGAATGGATAAAGAAATTGTGGTTTATATACACAATGGAATACTACGTGGCAATGAGAAAGAACGAAACATGGCCTTTTGTAGCAACGTGGATGGAACTGGAGAGTGTTATGTTAAGTGAAATAAGTCATACAGAGAAAGACAGATACCATATGTTTTCACTCTTATGTGGATCCTGAGAAACTTAACAGAAGACCATAGGGGAGGGGAAGAGGAAAGGAAAAAAAAAGAGGTTAAAGAAAGAGAGAGCCAAAGCAGAAGAGACTCTTAAAAACTGAGAACAGGGGCGCCTGGGTGGCTCAGTTGGTTAAGTGGCCGACTTCGGCTCAGGTCATGATCTCACGGTCCGTGAGTTCGAGCCCCGCGTCAGGCTCTATGCTGACAGCTCAGAGCCTGGAGCCTGTTTCAGATTCTGTGTCTCCCTCTCTCTGACCCTCCCCTGTTCATGCTCTGTCTCTCCCTGTCTCAAAAATAAATAAAATGTTAAAAAAAAAAAACAAAACTGAGAACAAACTGAGGGTTGACGGGTGATGGGTATTGAGGAGGGCACCTTTTGGGATGAGCACTGGGTGTTGTATGGAAACCAATTTGACAATAAATTTCATATTAAAAATAATAATAATAATAATTTTTTAAAAATCAACATGAAGATACCAAGTCAGAATACAAAATAAAAAGCATGAGTCTGCCTCTCCAAAATAGAGTAGGAAAAGGGGAAAAGAGTAACTTTATAGTGAAGAAACCTGGGAAACACCAACTTTACCAAGTGATGAAGGTTAACATCACCTGTAATGGCATGTGGACACCAAGTACCCCCTGATAAATGTTATGAGAAAGGCATTTCACATCTGTGGTATTCTTTCCAAAAACCCATAACCTAGAATGGTAGACATTCTACAGGGTATCTAGCTAGAGCTCTTTTTTTTTTTTTTTTTTTTTTTTTTTAATGCTTACTTATTTTCAGAGAGACTGAGAAAGAGCATGGCAGAGCAGGGGTAAACAGAGTTGGGGGCAGGGAGGAAAATCCCAAGCAGGCTCCACACTGCCAGCACAAAGCCCAGTGTGGGGCTGGATCCCATGAACCATAAGATCATGACCTGAGCTGAAATCAAGAGAAGGACACTTAACCAAGTGAGCCACCCAGACACCCTTATAGCCAAAGTCATAGAAAAACAAGGCAAGACAGAGAAACTATCACATACTATAGGAGACATCAGGGAAATGCACATCAAAACCACAATGACATATCACCTTACACCTGTCAAACCAGTCAAAACCAGGAAGACAAGAAATAACAAGTGTTGGTGAGGATGTGGAGAAAAAGGAATCCTTTTCACTACTGGTGGGAATATAAATTAGTACAACCACTGTGGAAAACAGTATGGAGGTTCCTCAAAAAATTAAAAATAGAAATACCATTTGATCCAGTAATTTCACTACTGGGTATTTACTCAGAGGAAACAAAATCTCTAATTCAAAAAGATGTATGCACCCCCCCAAGTTTATTGCAGTATTATCTACAATGGCAAAGATATGAAAGGAACGCAAGTGTCCATCGATAGATGAATAAAGAGATGTGGTGTACACACACACACACACACACACACACACACACACACACTGGAATATTGATTACTCAGCCATAAAAAACAGTGATATATTGCCATTTGCAACAATATGAATGGACCTGGAGAATATAATGCTAAGTGAAATAAGTCATACCATATGATCTCACTCATTTCTGGAATCTAAGAAACAAATGAACAAACAAACAAAGACAAACAAACAAGAAAACAGATTCTTAAATACAGAAAACTGGTGGTTGCCAGAAGGGTGGTGGGGGTGGAGAATGAAATAGAATCCCATTATAAATAGATAAAGGAGATTAAGTAGTACAAACTTCCAGTTGTAAAATAAGTCACGGAGATGAAAAGCACAGCATAGGGAATATAGTCAATAAGATTGTAATAATGTTGTTTGGTAACAGATGGTAACTATACTCATTGTGGTGAGCACTGAGTAATGTACAGAATTGTTGAATCAGTATATTGTACACCTGAAACTAATACAACCCTGTATGTTACTCATATTATTTCAATTTTTTTTAAAAAAAGTTACAGATTCTGAGAAGTAAAAAAAAAAAAATTAAAAATGTATGGACTATGTTGCCCCATTCATAAAGTAAAAAGGTGGAAAAAGATTTATCAGGCAAAGTCTACCAAAAGAATGCAGTGAGACTATTAATATTGACAAAATTACAAGGAAAATCTTAGAACCAAAAGACCTAAATAACTGAGTAAAATCTAGAATTTTTAAAAATGTTTTAAAATCTTCTTGGGTTAGGAGGTGAAGAAGAAAGAAGAGAAAATATAATCTAAACAATTTGTTTTACTAGAGTGAAGGTTACTTTATTTTCAACAACTAGAGAAATAAGTATTATAAGTACAGGGATAGGTGTTATTAACCATTAATGCCACAGGCATTATAACAGAATTTCCAATTTAATAAGAAGGGAAACTGAATGAATCACTACTTGATAACCAACAATAAGAACAGAAAAAAAAGAGAAAATAATTATGTAAAATAAATAAGATGGGGGAATAAAATCAGTATCTGCATCATTATCTTAAAAGACAAAAACTGTCAAATTAGGTAAAAAATTGAAACAAAGCACCGTGCTGTTTTCAAGAGATACATTTTAAATATAAGAAATATCAGGTAATCCAGACAAAAAGAGAACAGAGGCTGTATAAATATCACATGAGCTGGAATTCAAAGTTAAAGGCACTAAGCATGATAAAGTTGGAAAGAATTTCTCAGGAATGCACATAGAAAGAAATCAAAGGTGCAAAATGGTTAAAATTAGTGAATCTAGGAGAAGGCAGATAGGTATTTATTATTTTTTTTAAGTAGTAACTTCCTATAAATGCATCATTCATTCTTAAATTAGTCTTTTTTTTTTTTTATTTTGTGAGTGCGTGCATGAGTAGGGGAGGGGCAGAGAGAGGGAGAGAGAGAGAATCCCAAGCAGGCTCTGCACTGTCAGTGTAGAGTCCAATGCAGTCAAACTCACAAACCATGAGATCATGCCCTGAGCCAAAGTCAGATGATTAAATGACTAAGCTACCCAGGTGTCCCTTAAATTATTCTTTCAATAAAAGTTTACTTTAAGAAAAGAGTAGGTTGCCTAGTAAAAGCCTTCAAGGAATTTAAGATAAACTGTGTTTAATCACTTACCTTAGCACATACTACCATTTAATCAAATGAGAATAATACTATTCTCCATCTATCTTAACTATGCTTATACAAATGCTTCTTTAAAATTTTTAATATTTGTCTTTGTAAGAGAAAAAATCCCTCTACACATCTTACTAATGCAAAGATTTTGTGTTGACATTCTTAACTCAAAAACTATGAAAAGTTAATATATAGTTTAACAGTCTTTCAAAATACATCATCAGCCAAATCTCTTCAATATACCACCTTGTTTCCCCAAAATATAACACAAACACTGATTCAACCCTTAACATATAGCTGGGATAACTTCTGTCATCATTGCAAGGGAGTATTCCCTGCCACTTCCCAATTATCACCCAAATTAAAATAAAAAGGACTAGGAACCTATTACCATCAACTCAAGTCACTTTAAGTTTCCATTTCTGTATATTTTTTCAAATGTAAAAATAATTATTCTGCCTATTTTAATAGGTTCTTGAGATATAAATAGAATAAAATTTATTAAAGCACAAAAAAAAGTAATGCTAAAGAGAAAGTGAAACATAATCAATAAAATTGATATAATGAATTTATGGAGGTCTAACATCTTCTGAGCAGAAATGTTGACATATCCAGGGAACATATGTAAAAATGGGTCATGAACTTGGCAACAAAGAAAAACTTAAGAAATTTTTTTAAGTAGAGATTTTAAAGAGCACATTCTTTAGGCATAATCAAATCAAGCTAAAAGTATATACAAAGGGAACTAAAAACCAAAAAACATAATAAAAAAAACCCTAAAAGTTATCTAAAAAGTAGTAAAAAGGAGAATACTTTTTTTTTTTAATTTTTTTTAAATGTTTTTATTTATTTTTGAGACAGAGAGAGACAGAGCATGAGCAGGGGAGGGGCAGAGAGAGGGAGAGACACTAATCTGAAGTGGGCTCCAGGCTCCGAGCCATCAGCACAGAGCCCGACGCGGGGCTCGAACTCACAGAGTGTGAGATCATGACCTGAGCTGAAGTCGGACGCTCAACTGACTGAGCCACCCAGGCGCCCCAAGGAGAATACTTTGTATCAGTATCTATGGAAGCCAGTTAAACCTGTACTCAAGAGAAAATACATGATTTAAAATTTTTAATAGTAAAGATGATAAAAGAAACTACTAGGAAGAAGGAATTAAGATAAAAGCTAAAAAGAATGGCAAAGTCAAAACATAATAGAAATGATAAAATAATCTAAAAGATGGTTCTGTTTAAAAGATTGATTAAATAAAATTCAATTAAACAAAAGATGGAGGGAGCAAAAATATATAAGATTTGGAATGACAAAGTAGCACAAACCCCAGAAGAGATTAAAAGAATAACTTCACAATGAGTTTGAAAAGTCAAGAAATAGACAATTTCTTAGTAAAATAAGGAGAGAAAATCTGAACAGACTAATTTCCAAATAATAGACTAAAGGGGGGGTTAGAGATTTACCATTCATGAGCTCACAGCAGAGTTCGATCTAACCTTTAAGGAAGAAGTGAATACAACTTTATTTGGATTCAACTTCCAATTTCCAAGGATAACATGTCTTCAGATAAGATGTCAAAACTTTCTTTGCCTTTATAAATGAAGTGAAACTACAGTGTTATCCATGTTTTCCTTTATTTTTTTTTTTTTTCAACGTTTATTTATTTTTGGGACAGAGAGAGACAGAGCATGAACGGGGGAGGGGCAGAGAGAGAGGGAGACACAGAATCGGAAACAGGCTCCAGGCTCCGAGCCATCAGCCCAGAGCCGGACGCGGGGCTCGAACTCACGGACCGTGAGATCGTGACCTGGCTGAAGTCGGACGCTTAACCGACTGCGCCACCCAGGCGCCCCCATGTTTTCCTTTAATAAAATAAATGTGAAAATCTGGGGGTATATTTGAAGTAAAATTATTCCATAGCAGAGAGGTACCAAGATACTTCGTTAAGATGGGATACAAAAGATTAATACCACTCAGCATCTTTACAGTACATTATTCAAGGCAGATAATCCTATGTACCTTAAAGTCAAATAAAATGAAGATGATAAGAACATACATTTTCTATTATCCATCTGTTTCAAAATATTTATTAACTACCTATAAACTGTAAGTAAAAATACTCATACTAACAATTTCAGGGAAATAACAGGGAAATTTTCACTTGAGAAAACCATTAAGATTTTAAGAACATTAGGTTACTTACAACTGCAAACTCATCTCTGTCAAGCATTCCATCATGGTCAATGTCACTCAACTCCCAAACCTTAAAAAGAATTGACAAAGATTAATGCTCTTTCATGTGCTACCTGTGAACACCAAACACATAATTACAGGGAAAAGTTTTATCTAAACATTAAAATATCTATATTTTGGAGATTTCACTTATGTTGATCATTTTATTATATCACTATTGTATGCTATATTAACAAATTGATTGTAACAAGAATAATTTTTTTAATGTTCATTTGTTTTGAGAGAGAGAGAGAGCACATGTGCACGGGGAAGGGGCAGAGAGAGCGGGAGAGACAGAATCCCAAGCAGGCTGCACACTGTCAATGCAGAACCCAATGCAGGGCTCCCTGCCAGGAACCATGAGGACATGACCTGAGCCAACATCAAGAGTCAGATGTTTAACTGACTGAGCCACCCAAGTGCCCAAAGTAATAATTCTTAATACAAGTATTTTTTAAATAAAAATTCCTTAAAAAACTTTAAAGAAAATATGTTGGGGGTGCCTGGATGGCTCAGTTGGTTAAGTGTCCGACTCTTGGTTTCGGTTCAGGTCATGATCTCACAGTTTCGTGAGTTTAAGCCCTGTGTTGGGCTCTACGCTGGTAGCGCAGAGGCTGCTTGGGATCTTCTCTCTCCCTCTCTCTGCCCCTCCCCCACTCACACTGTGTCTCTCTCAAAATAAATAAACTAACAAAAAAAAAAAAAGAAAGAAAACAGTTTGTTCTTCTCTAGAAAACAATTATGGACAAAAGCACTTTAAACAGCTACAGTGCTTTTTCACAAACATCATCTCAGTTAATTCATGCAACAACTCTTTCAACTCTATCAACCCTTTTTTAGACATGAAGTGATATGACTTAGCTAGGATCACACAACTATTATTAAGTTACAGAATCAGTTTTCAACATAAAGATTCCCAACTAAGACCATTATTGTTTTCCATACACTACAGAACCTCTGATCAACTAAAATAAATACCCAGTGAATATTATTAATTATTAACCAGCTAATGTCCAGGGCTTACAAAAGAAAAATAAAATCCAAAAGGCCCTAGTAGATTTGGTTTAAATCTAGAGTAGGTTCCATACCTTTAGACCAGGTATAAAACTTTGTTAAATCCTTGAAAAGATGTTTTCATTCAACAAAATTGTACTCAGGGCAAGAAGAGAGAGTATACTGGTAAGAGACAGGAGTGGAGATGAGCAAGTGTCTGGTCATTAAGTGCTTGAAAGGAATCTGGACTTTATTCTAAATGCAATGGGAAGCTACTGAGAGGGTTAGTTTTAAGTCAAAAAATAACAGGATTATATTTAGAGTTTAGAAATCTCACACCAACCACACAGTGGAGAAATGATTAGTGAGAAACAATAGTAGAAAATGGCTTTTAAACTAATATTTACTGAGCACCTAACCTATACAATACACAACACTGATCCACTAATACTCCTACTGGTGGTGTGGTGGTAAGTCATTATCACCATCAGCCTCACAGAATATGTACCAAGCACTGGGCTTAATAGATACATTCTCACATTTAATCCTTACAACCCTATAAACTGGGAATCATGCTCATTTTAAAAATTAAAAAACTGGTACACAGTTTTCTTATGATTTGCCCAAGGTCACACACCTAATAAATGGTGCAACCAGGATCTGACCCTATGTATCCTGACTGAGCAAGGGACTAAAGAAATGGCTAGAGGTTTAATGAGAATAGATGAGGTCTGAAATACAAAGAGGCATAGACAGAAATCACCATGGAAACACAAGAGTAGGGAAGGCCCAGATGAAGTTGGTGATCATGAAATTATGATGACACCAACCTTATTAGATTTTCAGTAGTCCATTTGCAACCACAGAGAGCTTAACACAAAGCTGGATTTTTACCAGGTCAGGAGAAAGTTTAGAAAACATGGCAAAGGGAGCTTAAGATACCAACATGACACTATGGATCAAGTTGGATAAGGAAAAAAGTAAATTCGAAAAATGGAGACAGTAAAGGACTCTGAGATTTAAAGGTCTTGTGAAATCAAAGAATTAGTCTTGCAAGTATTTATGAAAAATATCTAGAAAGATGCAAAGTTCTATTGAGACAGTAGAATTAATGATCAGAGATGAAACTATTCCTTATGACAAAGTCCCATGATACAGCCATGAAGTAGGTGACAGATATAAAATACTGATGGTCTCCAGAAATTAAATCAAGGAACTGGGAAGTCAGTGCATAAAGTACAAAGGAAAAAGGACCTATTCAAAGGGCTTACATATATAACTGATTTCAAGCACTCATAGTTTAGAGAGAATAACCAAATTATTGTACAAAATTAACTGGCAATAATTTTATATATGACTTGAGAATACAAAAAAATTCTGTAGTAACATAACTTCAAAATAAGATCTATATATTTTTAACAATGAGCTCTTGGTAGATACAAAAGATACATAAAAATACATTTAGAATTTAATAATATCTTACTCTTCCAAGGATATCCACAGGTAACTTAGAGTTGAGCAACACTGGTTTCACCTTATCACCAGAAAGAAATCCATTCACTGGGCTTAAACTATCAAAAATTGCATCATATTTGGCCTTATCTTCAGACTATAATATAAAAAAGATCACAAGTTAAATACTGGTGAAAAGGATTTAAGTGCAGTTAAAAAAATCAAATCCTCAAAGAATACACAACATATTCCTAAAAATTGTTTTAAAAACACTTTTTACTTTCACCAAAATATATTATTATAAATAACAATTTAAAAGTTACTCAAGAGTCCAGTATCCCTTCCATTCCTTTTGCAGCTGAAACACTATTTGCTTTTCTACTGTTGGCTTGATCAAAAGATTTTAGTGACAGGAAGAGCTTTGAGAAGAGCATCTAGTCCTCTCATTTAAACCCATAACAAAGAAGTAACTTTTATGAGAACACAAAAGGTAGTTAGTGACATTCTATGACTTTCTCAAAATGGCATTAATCACATTTCAAACTCAGATTTTAAAAACAAAATAAACCGCCACAGGAATAAACATCAAGTTTCCCCCTTTTTTCCCAAAGTTATTTCCTTTTATCAATTAACAAGATATTCCCTAAAATCCAGGGAAGTTATTTGTATACATAAAAAAAACTATTGTTTGTGATTTGTCCTGTCAAAGCCAGATCCCTATACTTTTTAAAATTAGTTAATAACACACAAGCATACATAGACATACAAACCAAATGGCTTTCTGACAAAACTGTACATATTTATTAAGGGCCATGTGATGTGCTATATTCTAATATTATTTAAAAATTGTAATTTAAAAAATCTGATAAGATAGCTATAACTAGTGTGGTGTCTCCAAAGAGCTATAATGAAAAATACCCATTTCAGAAAACGATTTCATAAAGAATTGTTTTAGAGCCATAAAGAGAGCATCTAGTTAACCAGAATTTTCAAACAGGAAATAAGATCAGTGGGGTAAACAATCTATTCCTAAAATATTTTAGTTAATGCAGGATTATGACATCACCATTTTTAGTTTACATTATAACAGAAATGAGATTAAGCCATACTAATTGTCATAAAATGATTGACAGAGCAGTAAGGTCCCTCAAAAGATTTCTAGTACTAGTATTTCCCCTACAGTAAATAGTGAAAGCCAAATGCAGACTACATTGTATTTTGGAAGTAGAAGAAGATTATGTGGGTAGGAAGCAAAGCAGTGATAAGGAAAGGGTAGTTACAAAGTTTACTTACTTTTACAGCCCATGGGAGCTCGGCTACAGAGGTTCCACTGACTAGCAAAGGACTACCGGTATCATGCTAAAAAGAAAAATACAGCACACGAAGGATTGAAAACCTCACATCAATAAACAACAAAGAGGGGTGCCTGGATGGCTCAGTCAACTGAGCTCCCAACTTCGGCTCAGGTCACAGTCTCACAGTTCATGGGTTCGAGCCCCACATCAGGCTCTGTGCTGACAACTCAGAGCCTGGAGCCTGCTTCAGATTCTGTGTCTCCCTCTCTCTCTGCCCCTTCCCCACTCATGCTCTGTGTCTCTCTCTCTCTCTCTTTCTCAAAAATAAATAAACATTTTAAAGATTTTTTTAAAAAAAACTATTAAAAAACAAACAATGAAGAAAAAGTGGTCTTTGGATTTAAAGACATTCGTACAAAATTTGGAACTCAATGCACACAGAACACTATTTTCACTATTTTACATTGACTCTATTAGACTTTCTTCTAAGCACAAACGAAACAAAAACTGAGTTATCTGAATTAGCTACATAAATGTTAGAACATTAACTAAAACATTTAAGTGTTCTAGAAAAAATCCTATTACAACTGAAATCAAGATACCGATATCTGAATGTAACAAAACTATTTGTGGCCCTGTTAACTGATGACTTTTTCCCAACACTATTTAAGGAAAGCAGACCGGGACAAGAACCCAACTTAAGATTTCTTAAGTTACAAGTACATGAACCTATGAACAGCACACCCAAGTTGTTATATTTATCTGCTTGTAGAGACAGATGGATATATTTGAAACATTTTTATAATAACATAGACAACAAATCCTTAAATTAACCCCCTGATTCCATGCCTAAACTTGTAAGTGCAGAAATTCTCAAAACTGAAGTTACATTCATAATACTCAGACCAAATACTTTTTAAAATATTAAATTTAAAAACAAGTAAGAGCCATGAAACTTCTGAAAAAGGGGGTAGGGTGGGGAGAACTAGCCCTATCAGATGTAAAACAAATCACAAAATATGAGAATTAAAATGTGAGATAAGTACATGGATAAATAGATAAATGGGTAAGAGCCAAAAAATCCAGAAAGAAACCAAACTACATATGAGAATTTAGCACATGACTGAGGTTGCATTTCCTTTTTTTAAGTTTTTTTATTTTGAGAGAGAGAAAGCATGAGTAGGGGGAGGGGCAGAGAGAGAGGGAGAGAGAAAGAATCCCAAGGAAGCGCCACACTCTACCAGCGCAGAACCCAATGTGGGGCTCAAACCCTTGAACCGTGAGATCATGACCTGAGCTAAAATCAAGAGCCAGACACTTAACCAACTAAGCCACCCAAGCGCCCCATGAGGTGGCATTTCAAATCAGTAAGGAAAAGATTGGTTATTCAATAAACTGTATTAGGTCTATAAGCCATCGTAAAAAAACATAAATTTGAATCCATACTCATACTTTATATCAACACTAACATAAATGTGAAAAAGAAACCATAAAAAGATTAAAGCCTAGGGGCGCCTGGGTGGCTCAGTCGGTTAAGCGGCCGACTTCGGCTCAGGTCATGATCTCGCGGTCCGTGAGTTCGAGCCCCACGTCGGGCTCTGTGCTGACAGCTCAGAGCCTGGAGCCTGTTTCAGATTCTGTGTCTCCCTCTCTCTGACCCTCCCCCGTTCATGCTTTGTCTCTCTCTGTCTCAAAAATAAGTAAACGTTAAAAAAAAAAAAAAAAAAAAAAATTAAAGCCTAATAACTCATTTACATAAAAAACAATGGCTTCTTTATGGAAAAAGATAAGCACAATATCAAAAGACAAATGACAAACTGGAAAAGAAAAAAATATATATGTATTTTATATATTTATATATAAATAACATATGTGTATACACACACACACACACACACACACACACACACACACATATCCTACAGAATTCAATTAATAAAAAAGACCAAGAACCCAAGAAAAATGGGCAAAAGATTTAAACAGATATTTCACATAAAAGTAATGTAAATGGCTCAGAAGCATGAGGAAAACTACTCAAACTCACTCCATAAAACAACACTTAACATTCCATTTGTCACCTCTCAACCAATTGATGGTATGAGTGTGAACAAGTACAACCACTATGGAAGGCAAGTTTATATTATATGTGAAAATTGCACAAACGCAAGAACTTCTGAAACACTTCCAAGAATATGCACATATATATTTCTGCACATGTAAAATTACATATATCCAAGGTTACTATTCATTGAAGCATTTTTTTTATAATAAAAGATTAGAAACAAGCTAAAAGCCTATCAATAGGAAGTTAAATTATGGTAGAGGGGAAGTGTGTGGGGAATGGGTTAAATAGGTGATGGGGACTAATAATGAGCTGTGATGAGCACCAGGTATTGTACAGAAGTGTTGAATCACTATATTGTATACCTGAAACTAATGTTACACTGCATGTTAATTATGGTAAATAGAAGCAAGGAAATACTATACAGCTCTAAAAAACAATGAAGATGCTTTTATGTAAAGATCCCTAAAATATATTATTTAAAAAGGTATAGAATCATGTTTATTAATTGTGAGCTACAATCAATGTAAAATGAAGAAGTGAGTATTTATATTTTCTTATATATACATATAATAACTCTGGAAGGAAACACAAGAATCTAATAACAGCCGAAGCCATTAAGAAAGAAAATCAAGTAGCTGAGCGATAGGGGCTGGGGGAATTTTTTTTGATATAGCAATTTTAATTTTTAAGTCATGTGACATCTTTTTTTAATTAAATACAATTTAGATTTAAATTTTTTTTTTTTTAATGTTTATTTATTTTTGAGACAGAGAGAGACAGAGCATGAACGGGGAGGGTCAGAGAGAGAGGGAGACACAGAATGGGAAGCAGGCTCCAGGCTCTGAGCCATCAGCCCAGAGCCCGATGCGGGGCTCGAACTCACGGACCGTGAGATGGTGACCTGAGCCGAAGTCGGATGCTCAACTGACGGAGCCACCCAGGCGCCCCAATACAATTTAGATTTAAAATAATTTCTTACAAATCTTGGTGGAGGAACAGCCAGGTTCAAGCTACTCAGTGAAACCTCCAATCCATTCTGGGCACATGCCACAAGACGCAAAGCAACAAAGAATTCCTGAGAAAGAAAAGTATGAAGTTAAATGCATTATTTACCCATCCATCTATCTACACACTTACAATCTGAAAATATAGAACAATTCACAATTACTCCAAGAGTGTTATGTAATGACAAATATAATAGCACGTTTGCCTGAAACCACTTGCTTTAAAATTAAGAAGAGATCTTTGTACAAAGATGTTCCTGGCACAATAAATAGCAAAAAGTGTTCATATAAATGGGAAAATACTTAAGTAAACCGTGATATACAGAGCTGAAATTATACAAAATTAATAAACATGCTTCAAAGAATATTTAATGATGTTAAAAACAATTTTTATCATTTAAGTCAGAAAAAAAAACAGTCTGAAAAAAAGCCTAGAAGAAAAAAACAATTGTATGTTATCAAAAGTCACCTCTGGATTTAAGATGATAAATTGTGAAACTAGACCAATTGTTCAAGTGACTCAACTACTGCTATTCCAGGAAAGCTACAGAGAATACAGCACTACCATGCAGCAACTAAAACAATTATATTAACTGCTTGACTTCAAAATATTTATAAATATCTCCCAACAGCCCTTGGATTTTTGGCATTTGAAGCCTCAGTCCAAAATTTAATAAGTAAATGCAGAGATGCTGAAGCAACTGGTTTTCAGCTGTTCTGAGTTAAAGTCAGGTCTGGGACTAGACATAACAAAAGCCTTTACTCCAGTTATAATTACTTGCAACTTTGTACAGATGATGATACAATCAACCCTTCACCACTTCTCTCAAACCTCCTATTCTCACCTATACATTTCTTACCCAATTCCTAACTTATTCTTAGAAACTTGCAAGTTGTCTGCTTTATATAATACCTTGCCTTTACTCACAAATTTCTTGAAAAGATCTCCCCTTCCTTTTGCATTCACTCCATAAGCTTTTATGCAATCTGACTTCAACTCCCACCATTAGCTAGAGAAACTACTGCCTATGTCACAAATAACCTAGGTACCAAATACAATAGCCTCAAAACAAAACAAAACACAAAACCCCCCACCTCATCCTGCTTCTCCTTTTGGCAGTCTGGACAGTAAGAATAACTCCCAGAAATTTCCCTCCATCAACACAGCTTCATAAAGCTCTCCTAGTTTTCCCCTGACCTTTCAAGCCTCTTCTCTTAGAGTCAATGCCTCCTCCAACTTTTAAATGCTGGTATTCTAAGTACTCTAGTATCAATTCTCTTTCCTTCTCATTCTATGAGAGATTCAATTACTCTTAGGTAATCAGGTCCATCCCATAGTATGGATGGGCTCTGAAGTGAACTAGTCCTGCATTAAACTCTAGCTCTGATACTCCAAGTTGTGAGGCCATGGGCAAGTTAAATAAAATTTTTCTGTAAAAGAAGGGACGAATACCTATCTTGCAATGTCTTATAAGGAACAAAATAAAAGCCATACTATAGGAAGAAAGCACCTACTGTCATTTTGAGCACACAGAAACTCAATAAATGTTGGTTCTTTTATTCATGTTAATTCGAAAATCTATTTTGGGGTGCCTGGGTGGCTCGGTTAAGCGACCAACTTCAGCTCAGGTTGTGATCTCACGGTTTGTGAGTTCAAGCCCTGCATCAGGCTCTGGGCTGACAGCCTGGAGCCTGGAGCCTCCTTCGGATTCTGTCTCCCTCTCTCTCTGCCCCTCCCCCACTCACACTCTGTCTCTGTCTTTCAAAAACTAAATGTTAAAAAAAAGAAATTTTTTTTAAATCAATTTCTCTAATGCAAATATCAAAGTTTAACTGAAGACCCACAAATCCAGCCAACTAGATATAACAAATTCAACTCATACTCAAATTCCAAAGTCCAGGAATATCAGTGAAGAATTTATTATACTGTAAACTCATGAAGACAGGGACCAGATAGGTCATGTTCACCTCTGTATTTCCAAAGCCTGGCTCAAAACAGGTACTCAGCAAATATTTGCCTACTGAGTATACATCACCCCAGGTGCCCCTATATGAAGTTAGTTTTCCTATGTCTCCAATGTACCAACTGGCCCTTCTGCCCAGGGGCTCCATTGGAGACTACAATCTAGTTCTGGAATCTTAATGAAGAGACTGGATATTCTGACCCTCTCATCTAAATTCCTCATCTCTTTTCTGAGTTTGATGCTGCTTCAACTATCCCATAGAGGTAATTAACTTTGAGTAACAGTGCTCAGCCAATGTTTCAGCATGCAGCAAGCTTTGAATTCAATCCTGTAGAACTCTGAAATCCATTCACAACAAGCTAAATTTCAAAATACACTGATGGTGTCCAATACCCATTAATCAATTTCATGTATTTCTTGTCTAGGGTTTACTTAAGGCCTGTAAACCACCTTTCGGGTTACATGCCAGAAGTAAGACCTAGACCAGAATAGTCACAAGTAAGTATACACTTTACAAGTAAGAAATTAAATATGTTGAAATCCTAACCTCCAAAGATAATGTTATTAGGAAGTAGGGCCTTTGAGAAGTGCTTAAGGCATCAGGGTGGGGCCCTCATGAATGGGATTAGTGCTATATAAAAGAGGGTCCAGAGAGATCCCTAGCCTCTTCTGTCACACAAGGATACAACAAGTCTGCAACCAGGAAGACAGACCTTACCCAACCATGGTGGCAGCCTGATCTTGTACTTCCAGCCTCCAGAACTCTGAGCAGCAAATTTCTGCTGTTTATAAGCCATCCAGTCTGTGGTATCATGTTAAAGAAGTCCAAACAGACTAAGACATTCCAGAAGAACAATGTCACCAAATTAACACTAACGTTTGGGAATTAGTTACTTTAATGTCTACTGAATTGGAAATATTTTCATTGTTATAACACTTGCCCTTGTAAAACCCTAATGTTGGTTTAAAAAAAAAAAATCCTAGTTTAAAATTAGAAAAAAATCCTGTTTAGTTTTTATTTTGAAGCACTCAAAAATTTTTTCATATGAATCTCTGAATCTTACTTGTTTGTTCAGAATTCCTTTGCCATTTGTGTCAGCTAAATCCCAAATCTGAAATTCAGAAAAAAAAAAAAATCAATCTATTTTAAACAAAAATCATCTTAAAGATAAATTTACAACTTTATGCTCTTTGGTCATCAGATTTAAGAATCACAGAAATAAAAGTGGAAAGAAACCTTAAAGGTCATTTAGCTCAACTCTACACAAAGATATGAAGGCCCAGTGAGATACTTACTGAAGAACATTCAAGGGATCAGGGAAAGAACTGAAATCCAGGTTCTAACCTCCAAATCCAATGACTTTTTCATTAACCCAGGTTCTAACTCCAAATCTGATGCTCCTTCTACTAGAACATACTACCTTTATTTTAGATACATATTAAGACGATATTCTTCCTTATGGGCAAGTTGAAATAGTTCATGTTTATTTGTGAATAATTAAATTATTAAAAATAGTTATTTTTTAGGGCTTTGAATACTTAACAATATCATGTATAAGGATTCACCAGGAGATCTAGCCAGGAGAGGACTTTCCATCTCTTTGTGCTCTTTTCTAAGCCTCTCATCACCAACTCTATTTACCACATATTAAACACAGTTAGAGACAGTTATAATAGAGGAAGTAGGGATAGAGCCAACTCTCTGAGTGGGTGGCAAGGTTCCCAGTCTGTACTGTTTCTCCCCACAATACCCAAATGTACTATTACTTCCTCATTTCATCCTACTAAAAAGTAATTGGTTTTCTAAATATCTGAAAAACACCTTACTTTTCAAAAGGGTAAATCACTGCACCACAAATTCCCTGCATTGCATTACTGTAACTGCTTCAATGATTCAATTCTAACTTCTAAGTTTCTCAATGGTATCTAAATTTGCATCCAATTTATTTATACTACTAAATAAATAGTCATTATAATTTAGTTAAAATGAACAAATACTACCTTTCCAAGTATCAAATCTGGAAGCCCTGATCTTTTCAGGAAAACAGCAGCATCAGAAGCCAATACCCTTCCAGTATTGCCTGTATCGACCTGAAAAGATACAAACCATAAGCTGATGATAACCACAAAGACAAAATTATCATTATTTACCTGCCTTTGTCCCTGGGACTTGGGAGCTGGTTTTTTCAAAAAGGGAACAGGAATCCTTTGACTAACAAAAGCCAAGAAATACATGGAGAGCCACATGAGTAGAATCGACACATCTCGATAGCACTGGCAATTTACAGAAAGGTTTTTACTGCTCCTGTTATACAAATGAGAAAACTGAAGCTTAGAGGAAGCACAGCAAAATTAGTGGAGTCATAACATTAACATATAACTTCTGACTCCAAGTCTTCTATAGTTACCATTTAAATTCTAATAAATAGGGAGGAAAGGGCAGCATTTCCTCGAGAGGTCTTTTGACAAATGGGAATAGGTGTATATGTTATCTATTTTTTCAAACATCTTTAAATCACTAACTTCTGCTTTCATACTTACTCTTAGAAACTGCAACACTTAAAAAAAATCAAAGCAGTATCAGCTCTAAGACCAGCAGTGATTCCATAACAAACTTAAAGAAATATTTTAAAAATTATTAAGTTCCTAAAGCACATTAAGGAAAACACGTCATTTTAATTGATGGGGACTTTCCTTTTAAACAGAATAACGTCAAGAACAGAAAAAAAGTTCAAAAAAATGACTCTCATTTCTGTTAAGATTTCCTAAAGTAAAATTCTGTTTGTAAAAACAAAAAGTAAATGTTTAAAAAGTCATGGGAAAGGTAACATGATACAAGGATATTTGTGAGCTGTTTTTCCAGTTTAGTTAAAAGATTAAGTTTGTTGTAAACACATACAAAACATTCCAGACAGGCCAATCCTAGCAAAAGGCAAAAAAGAAATCCTTTCTTTCAAGTGCTGGAACACGGGATAAACAAGGCACTCAGCAAAAAAGAAAGAATTGCCCAATCCAAATTTGGGTTAACAAGGCAGTATAAAAAGGGTTGAGAAACCTGCCTCTAAAATTCTCCAGAACTCCTTCTTCTTTGCCTACTCCCTAACCAGGGTTGGGGGTGGTGGAAGGAAACATCTATCCCCAGCATGGCCTAAATAGAGAGGCTGTCAGAGGAAACACTGACCAAACTCTTATGAAATATTTATGTATCATATTCCAATTTTACTATCTTCCATTCATTTGGTTACTATAATAAATTAAACACAGCCATTTAGTCTCTGTCATCTACAGAAGTTTATGTTGTACTCTGATGCTTACCCAAAGGCTCTGCCATAAGCTACAGGCTAGAATCTGTGTCTTCACCAATGACAAAGACAGTCTCAGGGCCTCATAGAAAAAAACGATCCCACATACTCTGAATTATTAACACTTCAAAATATAGACTTTGGGATAAAGACTTCTGAGCTGACATCATTTAGACTAATTCTCAGAATGTACTGCTGGATGGACTAAGTCATAATTTTGCAGGACTATGCAGTCCAGAAGTAGTATATTTCATGAAAACAGACTCCTGACCCAAGATGCAGGGAAAGAAGAATTAATTACACATGACTGAATAAACTGTTGACAAATATTTAATTATGGTTATTAATTTGGGAAACTTGGTATTATTTTTAATATTCTATTTTCTAATGATATGTGGAAATCAATCAGTAAATCAATTGCACAAAATAAGGCCTATTTGAGAATAATTCTCTTTTATTCAGAAAGAATAAGCCACTATCATGGAATAAGGACAGACTTTATGTAGAGCCAAAGTCTAGAAAGCCCTCCCAAGAAAACTGGCCTGCAACCTGGTTTATAAGGCCCCAGTCTCAGAGGTAAAGCAAGGTCACTTAGCAGGCTAGGAGCCTTAGCAGATAGGGGAAACCTTAAGATGAGATAAATTCAGGGGTGCCTGGGTGGCTCAGTCAGTTAAGCATCTGACTCTTGGTTTCGGCTCAAGTCATGATCTCACAGTTTGTGAGTTTGAGCCTCGCATCGGGCTCCACTCTGATAGCGTGGAGTCTGGTTGGGATTCTCTTTCTCCTGCTCTGTCTGTCCCTCCCCTACTTGCTCTCTCTCTCTCAAAATAAATAAATAAACTTAAAAAAAAAAGATGAGATAAATACATTCAAATTCATATTTACTATAGATGAAATATGAGGGAAAGAATTTCTAGGGTTTGGATCCTAGTCTCAAGATAGAGGAGAAATAGCAAAGGCTTTAAAAACTACAATCCAAAATTTCAAGCAGAAATTAATTCTCCAGGCTCAGAAGATGTTCAATAGTGAATGTATGGCTGCATATTTGCAAGTCACACCCAAGGAGACTTATAATGGTTAATCAACTTGTTGTAATTATGTAAATAGGTCAAATTGTAGCCTTTTCTGATCATAATCAGGTAAGGAGATTGTTAGGAAAAGTGATCTAATATTGGATATGGGCAAATGAGATTGTCTATACCCTCAAGAGATTATCCAGTGTATGTACCCCTGATTTACTTTCTATTTACTAGCCTCTTTTACACTATGCAGGAATAGAGGTTAAATTATAGAAAACCGATAGCAATGCAATGATTCTTTTCCATAACAATAAATGAATTTTGTATTGTGGAGAATATAAATCTCTACAGTTCATATTCTTGTTTTTATATCTTACTGGTTCTCCCAGTAATTGAGGTAAATAAAATCCTTGACATATGTTCATTTTATATTTGTATGAGAGTCATAGTTTTAACTTTGTGAAAATTAAAGTTCAGTGAGTCTTAAAAACAACATAAAAGTCATTTCTATTTGGCTTATAATTAATTTGTATATTTATATCTGGATGAATACATCTAATGTTTTATGTATTTTATAATATATAGCTAACGTTATATGTTATATGGATAGAATGATATTTGAGATAGGTAAGTTAATTATCTCTTTTGTTCATTTTTCTGATAGCTTCTCAAAATCATTAAGCACTCAAAGCAGAAGGCTAAAGCACAAGAAATTGAAAACAAGACATGTCAAATGTGTTCTATTGGCTGGTAATCTGCAAATATACAATCAATAACTGAACTTACCTTTTATGTTCAATCTAGAAAAACAAAGAAACAGAAATCTTACCTGTCTGTAGTACTTTTCATACACAGGATTCCCACTTGATAACTAAAATAAATAAATAAATAAATAAATAAATAAATAAATAAATAAATAAATGTTATTCAATAATTTATACTATTATATTTGCATTCATTTAACAGACATTTGAGACATAAAATGAATAAGATTAAAATATCCTTCATTTCAAAAAGTTTGTTTTAGTTTCTCTTGGGGGGGGAGGGAAAATGAATAAAGGCAGCCCTATAGATTACTAAGAATCAAGTAGAGTCAAGTAGAAAGGTGCCTGGGTGGTTCAGTCAGTTAAGCATCTGAGTTTGGCTCTGGCCATGATCTCACAGTTTGTGGGCTCTATGCTTACAGTGAGAAGCCTGCTTGGGAATCTCTCTCTCTCTCTCTCTCTCTCTCTCTCCCCCCTCCCAAAACAAACTTCAAAAAGAAAAAAAAAAAAAAAAGGAATCAAGCAGACAAAAAAATAAAACAATTTTAAAATTATTTTTGACATAAAAACTCCTTTTTCTCATGCAAAATTTTACCCAGAAACCCAAAATATAACAAATTAGGGGTGAAATACTTTGGTTAAAGACAGTTGAAAGGCTCAAACCTTTGGCATTCGCCCTCCACTCAAGTGTCCAAGGTCCCTATGAATACAACTCAAGTACCACTTCAATAAAACAATCAAATGAATACAGAAACAGATATACAAAAAGATGATGTTTACATCATCAGACCTGAAATGCTTGTAGGCAAGGAGTGCTGTTCAATTCATACCACAGTTCAAAGGGTTCCCTGGTCTGCTGATGAACAGATTTCCTATTCTCATTTCAAAGGCAGCTTAGGAGTATCAGTGTCTGAAGGCTCAAGTTCACCTGTACATGATTGGGTAAGAGTGTTTTGGAACCAGGAAGGGTATCCAAGAAGGCTTCATGGAAGTGACATCAGTGCAGGAATTTGAAGAATGGGGGGGAAGGTGAGAAGGTGATTCTACACAGAGGTAAGGGCATACAATCAACAGAAAGCTCAGTTACATTTGAAAAGAACAGTAAGGAGTTGTGAATGGTGACAGGAATTGGAAGTAAGATTTTGAAGTTTTGTAGAAGATAACTTAAGAAAGGATTCATATGCCATGGTAAAAGTAAAGAAAATGAGAATGGGAAAAGGGAACTGTTTCAAGATTTATTAACATAGTATTAGGTCCAGGTGATAATTTGTGAAGAGGGGAAAATAGGATGGAAAGTAGAAGGCTACTTAGGAAATAATTTTAATGGGCCCAGCAGAGGACCTGAACACTAGAAATGGCAGAAAAGAAGAATATGGTCTGAATAAACATTTGTAAGATAAATTTTCAGGACTTATTAAGTAGATGAGGGGGCAAGAGAAGTCTAGCTAGAAATACAAAAATAAACACACAAAAAAATCTTCAAGCATCAAGGTTGGGGCTATAGCCTTAATGGGTATGAAAATTGGATTAAGAAATCAACATTCACTGAATGCCTACTTTGAGAACATATTATGCTAATAATCCTTGTGAGCCACATAGTATCATTCCAGTTTGCAAATAAGGAAATCTAGTGTGAGCCACATAGTATCATTCAAGTTTTCACGTGAGGAAACCTAGTATGAAGGTTAATTCTATGTGTCAATTTGGCTAGGCTAGCCCAGTTGTTTGGTCAAACACTCTTCTAGATGTTACTGTAAAGGTATTTTTTAATGTGATTAATATTTATATCAGTACACTTTGAGTACAGTAATGTGGGTGGGCCTCATCCAATCAGTTGAAGGTCTTAAGAAAAAAGACCGAAGCCTCCTGAAGAAGAAGGTATTGTCTCCAGAAAGCCATTAGATTCAGCAGCAACATCAACTCTCCCCTGCTGGCCTGCCCTACAGATTTAGGACTTGCCAGCATCCACAACTGCATAAGCCAATTCCATAAAATTAGTCAATCATTCAATGTATGTGAATGTGTGTGTGTCTAACCTGTTGGTCCTGTTCCTCTGGAGATCCCTAATATACCTAGTCTCAGAAAGATTATTTGTCCAAGCTTTTATTTACTTTTTTTAAGTAGGCCTCACATGTCCAATGTGGAGTCCAAGGTGGGGCTTGAACTCACCACCCTGAGATCAAGACCTGAGCTGAGATGAAGAGTGGGATACTGGGGTGCCTGGGTGGCTTAGTTTGTTAAGCCTCCACTTCGGCTTAGGTCATGATCTCACAGCTCATGAGTTCGAGCCCTGTGTAGGGCTCTGTGCTGACAGCTTGGAGCCTGGAGCCTAATTCAGATTCTGTGTCTCCCTCTCTCTGTGCCCCTCCCCTGCTCGTGCTCTGTCTCTCTCTCTCAAAAATAAACATTAAAAAAAAAGAGAGAGAGAGAGAGTTGGATGCTTAACCAACTGAGCAATCCAGGCGCCCCAACTTGTCCAAGGTTTTAAACGGCAGAGCCCAGACTTAAACACAGGTCTATCTCACTCGAAGCTCCATGCTCTTTCACAGTATCATGCTCCTTTCCATATGTCCTGGTTTGCTCAGGACAGTCTTGATTTACAATCTGTTGTCCCAGTATCCCATCCAGTTTACCATTTGTCTCAGATTTTGCATTTTCTTAAATGAACTATTATTATTAGTGGCAGTATTAAAATAAAACAAGATGAGGGGCACCTGGGTGGCTCAGTCAGTTAAGCCTCCAACTTCAGCTCAGGTCATGATCTTGCAGTTTGTGAGTTTGAGCCCCGCATCAGGCTCCATGCTCACAGTGCAAAGACTGCTTGGGATTCTCTCTCTCTCCCTCTCTCTCTGTCCCTCCCCGACTCGTGCTATCTCTATTTCTTTCAAAATAAATAAACTTAAAAAAAAATAAAAACAAAAAAATAAACCAAGATGGATTTAGTACACCTCTACTATATACATCTAACTTCTGGCCAAGCTATCAACTAACTAACTAGTAGAGGGTAAGTGCTTTATCCACTTCTTCAAATGATGAAATCTGTAAGAGGACTAGTGATAATTCCATCTTTCTTTTCCCAATTCTTCGCAGATACAGTATCACTACCATACAGAAGACTCACTGAAAAGTATCCTCAGACACAAGCAACCTTAGAGGTTGCTAACTCCTTACACCCTTGTGGGATAGTGGAAGTAGTATTTGACACTGGTACTCCTGATGGCTATTTGGTATGCCAGTCACTGCACTGACACGTACAAAGACCTGCAACATGCCCCAGGCCACCCACCAGCTGGCTAAGTCAGTGGGAAAGTACAGGCTATGGACAAATGAAGTATATGCAAGGAGTCAACAACAGTCTGAATTTTATTATTTACTATATGGTATATAACTCTAGAACTACTTATTTTGTTGTTTGGCAATTGTTTTTTTATTATCCAAGAAGCCCTTTCAGAAACAATGAACTAAAAAGAAGAAATTGTATGTTTAATACAAAATTAAATACTCAGTTTTCATTTTAAGAAAAATGGATAGGTAATTTGCATAAAATTTTTGAAGCTACTGCTATTTATCATGGAGCTCTAGTGACATCACTGTTAATGAGTTAGCTACAACTGTCCAAATTTACAAATGTTTTCATATATCCACAGTTAAAATTTTAAGGATAAAAATGGTATTAGACACAAAAAAAACCAAAAAAAACTTATGTATACTCTCCTTGCAACCTGTCATCTGATTTTAAAGACTGGAATCATTGGAAAACTGACTTCATAAATGCAACCTAAGTGTTTCAGTACTGAATCTTTTTGAAAACAAGTCCTCTAGAAATTGGTTGTACATTGCTCAAAATCAATTGAGAATCTTTAATCAAAAGTTGAAGTTCAATGAATAAAGTTCCAAAAACACTTCAGCTTTTGAAGCTTTTAGCAAATATCAATTATTATAAACCAAATCTGCCAAGACACTGAAACATACTCCTCAAAAACAAGGCAAGAACTAAACAAATTAAATGATGAGGGTTCAAAGAGTATGTAAGATTTAATTCTGAAATTCTATAATTATACTTTGTAATGAATTACAGGAGTTCCATCAAAAGATTCCTGCTATTTTTAACTGGATACATTTATAGTCTGTACTGGAATAAAATGAAATTATAGAAAGCCTACAATTTTGCACTAAATTTAGTGAAACATAAAATAATCATAAAGAGGGACAACTTCTATGACAAGATTTGTCTTATAAAAATATTTGTCAAAGAGAGTACCTTAATAGAGGCCTGTAACACCTCCTGTAAAAATATTGGGGCTAACAAATTCATAATTTTCAATAAGAAAAAAATGAGAATTAAGAATATACTTCATTTAGCAATTTTTTTCCCTGAACTAACCAGGTACATCACAACAAATAGAGTACATTAGCAACTAATATTACCGGTTACAGAGAATAAACTGTGAAGATTAACTACAGCAGACAATTTTATGAATAAATTTAAACTAGTTAAACTGCACTGGAAAATAATTACATTCTTCAGAAAGTATTAGTGACACAATATTAGAGACACTTATGGCTAAGAAATGATTAAAAAAATACCAAAAAAAATTCTATTTGTGTTTTTTAATATTGACAATGTAAAACCTTAATTTTGTTATAACAAAGAACAAATGTACTTTAGTACATTTTGTTTTTGAAAATTGTCTCTGACTAGAACTCCTTTACTAATCTACCAATGTAATGAAATCATTTTGATGGCCAAAAAAAAATTAAGTATTTCAAAAAACTTACAGAATTCTAAATATTTATAAATGTCCCTTTCATTCTCAAAAATGTCCAGGTTGAATGAAAAATTGTATACTCACCCTACTTACAAGAGTAAAAAGTAAAAAGACAAGAGTAAAAATACTTTTCCAGAGGAAGCAAATGAAATACATTCCATCAATAATGAAGAGTTAATTTTTAAAGATAGTTCAGTTGAATTTTTAGTACCCAGAAAAAAAAATCTCATATACAGAAATTCTGAGCTCCAAACTATACTTTATTAATCATCATGTTACAGACATCACATTGGTTACTACATAAACACATCTGAGAAGGCATTAGCTCACTAAAGTGTTGTAAAGTACACCCTGTGCTGATTAGTATACTAATACGATACAGCTAAATGAGAATGGAAAAAGCCATCCAAATTGCCAATTCACTCATCAAGCAAGAAGACCAATGAGCATTTTTGTTATGTCTCAGTAAAAAAAAAAAATTTTTTTGTTGAAATATGATCATCTTAGATCAAAAAGAATTCACACATATACAACACACACAATGAATGCAGACAGAAAAAAATTTGAAAGGCAGAGCTAAAATGGTAATAGTGATGGGACGCCTGGGTGGCTCAGTGTCCGACTTCAGCTGAGGCCAATGTTCTCACGGTCTGTGAGTGCGAGCCCCGCGTCGGGCTCTGTGCTGACAGCTCAGAGCCTGGAGCCTGCTTCAAATTCTGTGTCTCCCTCCCTCTCTGACCCTCCCCCGTTCATGCTCTGTCTCTGTCTCAAAAATAAATATATATTAAAAAATAAATTAAAAAATTTAAAAAATGGTAATAGTATCTCTGAAAAATGGGATCATAAATTATTTTTACATTCATCTTTGTACTACTGTGTATTCTCTGAAAACATTTTTTATAATAAGCACATCCTACTTTTATAAGTAAAACAAAAAAGCCATTTTCAATTTGAGGAAGAACATAAAACTCCAAAATTCTGAAATCAGTATTCAAAATTGCATATGGGGGGTGCCTGGGTGGCTCAGGTGGTTTGAGCATCTGACTCTTGATTTGGGCTGAGGTCATGATCCCAGGGTCATGGGACTGAACCCCACATCAAGCTCTGTGCTGAGCATGGAGCCTATTTGGGATTCTCTCCCTGTATCCCTCTCCCCCCTCCCCCACTCATGCTTTCTCTCTCTAAAATTAAAAAAAAAATGCATATGAATTTTTAGCATCTAAATTAATTTCTAAAGGAAAACTTTTAAACTACAGTTCTCAAGACAAAAATCTGATCTTTTAAAATTCTAACATTATTTAAAAGCAATTATTTATTAATTAGCTATATAATAAACTCTTATCAGTTGCCACAAAGTAAAATAGTCATAAATGTAAGAATTCCTTCCCAAGAGTCAGTAGCTATTTATTACTACTCTGAAAAAATGTTAAGTGCTTATAATAGATGTTAGAAAGTAAATACAGTTTTGTAAAAAAAACACTCAAGTTTTGGTATCAGATAGGCCTAGATTCAAAGTCCATTCCATTACTTTTTAGATGATCTTGAACAATTTACTTCACCTTTTTAAAAAGCCTGTCTCCTTATCTATAAAATGCTAATAATGTCTATTTTTCATCGGTCTTATATGAGTTAAATTAATTGAAATAAAAAGAGATGATTACTTGTTTCCTAATATCCTTTCTTCTTTCTTTAGTAACAGCATCCCTAAGCTTTTTTTTTTCAATATATGAAATTTATTATCAAACTGGTTTCCATACAACATCCAGTGCTCATCCCAAAAGGTGCCCTCCTCAATACCCATCACCCACCTTCCCCTCCCTCCCACCCCCCCATCAACCCTCAGTTTGTTCTCAGTTTTTAACAGTCTCTTATGCTTTGGCTCTCTCCCACTCTAACCTCTTTTTTTTTTTTTCCTTCCCCTCCCCCATGGGTTTCTGTTAAGTTTCTCAGGATCCACATAAGAGTGAAACCATATGGTATCTGTCCTTCTCTGTATGGCTTATTTCACTTAGCATAACACTCTCCAGTTCCATCCACGTTGCTACAAAGGGCCATATTTCATTCTTTCTCATTGCCACGTAGTACTCCATTGTGTATATAAACCACAATTTCTTTATCCATTCATCAGTTGATGGACATTTAGGCTCTTTCCATAATTTGGCTATTGTTGAGAGTGTTGCTATAAACATTGGGGTACAAGTGCCCCTATGCATCAGTACTCCTGTATCCCTTGGGTAAATTCCTAGCAGTGCTATTGCAGGGTCATAGGGTAGGTCTATTTTTAATTTTTTGAGGAACCTCCACACTGTTTTCCAGAGTGGCTACACCAATTTGCATTCCCACCAACAGTGCAAGAGGGTTCCCGTTTCTCCACATCCTCTCCAGCATCTATAGTCTCACAGCATCCCTAAGCTTTACCTGGACATATGGACACCTAGCTAAAGCTACATTTCCCAGCCTCTCTTACAATCCCAATTCTCCCAATGGAATGAGGATGTAAGTAATGTGTCCAACTCCAGGTTATGTACCTACAGGGAAGGAGAATGCTTTCTACCTCCTAGTCCTTCTTCTAGCTGGCCAGAATGAAGATATGGTAGCAGAACATGGAACAGCAGTCCAGACTGAGATGGAAAACATGGCTGAGAATAAAAGAATAATAAGAGAAAAAGGGCGTAGATCCCTGACACTATCATGAAGATGCCATATCAGCCCTATACCATTTACTCTACCTGGACAGTTACTTGAGGAAGATAAACTCTCTTGTTTAAGCACTATGATTTTGGCTTGAACCAACACCCTTAACTAATGCAACAAAGAGAAAAAAAAGATCTATTTTTATTAAGAAAAAAATCATTTAAAGTATAGTAAACTTGGGGCGCCTGGGTGGCGCAGTCGGTTAAGCGTCCGACTTCAGCCAGGTCACGATCTCGCGGTCTGTGAGTTCGAGCCCCGCGTCGGGCTCTGGGCTGATGGCTCGGAGCCTGGAGCCTGTTTCCGATTCTGTGTCTCCCTCTCTCTCTGCCCTTCCCCCGTTCATGCTCTGTCTCTCTCTGTCCCAAAAATAAATAAATGTTAAAGTATAGTAAACTTTAGTAAGAAAAAAATTATTTAAAAAAGTATAGCATACTATACTATCCTAAGGCAGGCTGCATTATAATTCTCAATCATTTATTCTCCTCTTATAAAAGTATTAACATCCCTGCCTGCTGCCGTGTGACTTGTAGTGCCTCTCTATGGCAAGAACAGCCCTACTGCTGGCTTGGCCATCTGACTTACTTTGGCCAGTGAAATAGGAGAAACTTCCAGTTCCAAGTTAGAAGCCTTAAGAACTATTGTGTGTTTTCACCAACTCTTGCTCTTTTCTCTCTACCAAGAGAACCGTACATCACAAATAGGGGGTACTCTTTCACTCTGGATCCTAAAATGACAAAGAATCGTAGTGTAGAACCATAGATGATTACTAGGAGACCCTATAACATGAGCAATAATTAAACTTTTGCCATTGTAAGCTACTGATGTTTTTGGTTATTTCTTACACAAAATAATTTTGCAAAAGTTAACATACAGATAATCTAACACCAAAGTATACCAGGTAGTAAAAGAAGAAGGAAGAAGGAAGAAGGAAGAGGAGGAGGAGGAAGAGGAGGAGGAGGAGGAGGACCTGATTACTAGGGAAATCCATAGGTTAGTAAATAAATATCAAGAATTGCTTCATATGGAATTTTTAGTTTCATCTCTGGGGGGTTATATGGGAGGTAGATGCTACATCATAGGACTTTTGAGAGACTGATTCTATAATACACAAAATGAACTGAAACTTTAAATAGTGTTAGGCTTATTATAAATGGTTATAGTACAATGTGGGGAAAAAAGGTAAAAACAGAGAAAGGACCTCTAAAACATAATTTTTATCTTTTTTCCATTAATCACAAGGTCACACAATAAAGAATAACCAGTGAATAAATTAATAAAATGAAGAGGGGAATGGGTATGAACATAAAGGAGTAACATAAAAACCTTTGTGATGGAACAGTTTTTTATCTTAATTACTTACTGTTAGTTACATGAACCCACACATGATAAAACTGCATATGCATAGTCCATCAACTGATGAATGGATAAAGAAATTGTGGTTTATATACACAATGGAGTACTACGTGGCAATGAGAAAGAATGAAATATGGCCTTTTGTAGCAACGTGGATGGAACTGGAGAGTGTTAGGCTAAGTGAAATAAGTCATAGAGACAAAGACAGATGCCATATGCCATATGTTTTCACTCTTATGTGGAGCCTGAGAAACTTAACAGAAGACCATGGGGGAAGGGAAGGAAAAAAAAAAAAAAAAGGTTAGAGAGGGAGGGAGCCAAAACATGAGACTCTTACAAACTGAGAACAAAGTGAGCATTGATGGGGAGTGAGAGAGAGGGGTGAGTGGGTGATGGGTATCGAGGAGGGTACCTGTTGGAATGAGCACTGGGTGTTGTATGGAAACCAACTGACAATAAATTTCATATTTAAAAAAACTGCATATACACAGAACTACATACATACAAACATGCACAAAAATATCTATAAAACCAGGGCACCTAGGTGGCTCAGTCAGTAAAGCGTCCAACTTGGGCTCAGGTCATGATCTCGTGGTTTATGGGTTCAAGCCCCACATCAGGCTCTGTGCTGACAGCTCAAAGCCTGGAACCTGCTTCAGATTCTGTATCTCCCCCTCTCTCACCCCCTCCCATGCTCATGTTCTGTCTCTCAATAATAAACGTTAATTTTTTTTTAAATAATAAAAAAAAACTATAAAACCAATGACATTTGAATAAGGCCTGTGAATTGTGCCACGGTCAATTTCCTAGTTTTGCTATTGTACCATAGTTACACGAAGTATGACAGGGACAACTGGGTAAAGGGTATATGGGACCTCTCTGTAGTACTTTTTTGCAACTTCCCATGAAAAGGTGGTGTTGAAGACCACTGTGAAATAGAGAGGTGAAAATCCAGACAGAGAGCCTGTCTGTAAAGGCAAACAGATACAAAAATCTGGATAACAAAAAGGAGACAATGGAATAGTTTTTATTTTTCCAGAAAAACCACCCAAAATCTTTTTTGTTTTGCTCTCTCTAAAAATTTAAGAAAATGGGGCGCCTGGGTGGCGCAGTCGGCTAAGCGTCCGACTTCAGCCAGGTCATGATCTCGCGGTCCATGGGTTCGAGCCCCGCGTCAGGCTCTGGGCTGACGGCTCAGAGCCTGGAGACTGTTTCCGATTCTGTGTCTCCCTCTCTCTCTGCCCCTCCCCCGTTCATGTTCTGTCTCTCTCTGTCCCAAAAATAAATAAACGTTGAAAAAAAAATTTTTTTTAAATAAATAAAAAAAAAATAAAAAATTAAGAAAATGAGTAACAACTCATTACTAGTAGACTTAAAAGGTAAGTGTTATATAATGCCACAATTTTCTGGGTAATTTGCCATACAAGTATTTTTAACATATTAACACACAAAAGTTCAGCTACTTAGAATATAGCCATCTAATACTTCATTTTCAAGAGAACGGAGGAACCAGAAGGGGGAACTAGCCCTAACATTCTTTTAACTATTCCATCACAATCACAACCACAAACTTCTTTAATGTTGGAACAGCAACTCCAAAGGCCAAAGTAACAAATGAATACAACCAGAAGAGCCTATGCATTTATACACATTTATTTACTCAGTATGAATGGCTTTCAAGTTTGGAGACTAAAACCTTCTGACAGACTTGTAATGTCTAAAACAGACTTGTATATTTCACAATACAAAGGAAAACAGGATAAAGACAAGAATGAAAAAATAAAAGGGAGCAATGCTGATCAACAGCAATCCAAACTGACAAAGGAAACAGTAATCTGAAGCTGTCTGAAGAGTCCAGAGAACGTCAATAAAAATGAAACTTTAGAAAGGAAAACAACCCTGAAACTGAGTAGAGGTGGAGAAAAGCAAGTCATGTTAGCAGTCCTCACCTTTAAAGCCAGTGAGAAGGTGCTCAAAGAGACACAAGCAGCCATCTGAGCAGTTCCCTTAGAGAATCCACAGTATCAACCCTCAGCTCTGTGAGTCACAACTCATTTAATAATTTAACAAACATGTACTGGATGCCTTCTAGGGATACAGCAATAGGTTTATATGTCTGGGGTTACAAAAATCATACATGGCTCCTGCCCTCAAAACAGCTTACACTATAATAAAAGTTTCAGTGTTCCATTCTGCAAATGTGCTAACATCTCATGTTAGTCCCATAACAAACCATTATAAATTGGTAATATAACAGTAGTACTATAAGACTAGTATTTCAAAGAAAACTTTGAAAACCTAGACCTAAGAATATATTTGCTTTGGAGATGATCAGAACCAAAAGGTACTTTAAGTAGAGAAAAGGATTTCAAAAGATGACATACCTGTATGCTACTGAAAAACAATGGGTGTAAACAGACCGTAGCAGCAACTCAGACCAATAATGAACTAGTTTTATTAAATCCAGTTCAATCTGACCAAAAATCTAAGTGGCAGAGTGACAGTGAATAGAAAGAGTAGCTTTGGTCTCTCACCAGAAGATAGTTAAGTCCTACACATGCCAGTATAGTTACCCCAAAATAAAGAGAAGTCACTGGGAGAAGCATTATCTTTAAGCAGGAATAATATATGAATTTATAAACATTCAAATAAGGAAGAAATGAAACAAAATAACTATCTCCTGCATTTGTATAGCGCTTTACCTTTTTTTTTTTACCAAGGACATTCACAACCTCACCTCAGGCCCTTTTTCTATACTAACCCAGATGATCACATCAAGTCCCACGATATCAATACCACACTTATACTGATGACTATCAAATGGGTATCTTTAGTTCAAACCCCTTCTCTGAACTCCAAATTTACATAAACCATCTACTTTACATCTCCACTTGGGTATCTCCCAAACATCTGAAAGACTTGTATTTTTTTTTTCTCCAAAAACCCATTCCTATCCCCGGCACAAACCATCTAGATGCACAAGCCAAATACCTGAGTCTACCTGTCCCTCACTGTCTGTTTTCAATCCATCAGCAAGTCCTATCAACTCTAATTCCAAGATATACATTGAACTCATCCAACTCTCTCAGATCTCAGTCCATATCTTGTCTTTACTACTACTACCACAAACTTTTTTTTGAAGTTTATTTATTTTTGAGAGAGAGAGCAGGGGAGCATCGGAGAGAGAGGGGGACAGATGATCCGAAGCAGGCTCCGCAATGACAGCAGAGAGCCCAACGCGGGGCTCAATCATGAACAGTGAGATCATGACCTGACCCAAAGTTGGACACTCAACCGACTGAGCCACCCAGGCACCCCTGTAACAAACTTTTATCCACCCTCTCAGCCTTTATTCTTGCCTCTCCATACAGAGTATACAGTGGTCATATAAAAATATAAATCAGGACATAATGTTACCCTGTTTAAACCCCTCAATGGCTTCTTATTTGACAAAAAAAATAAAATCCAAACTCTTTGCCATGGCTTGGAATTGCTGCCAGTCTCTGCTCACCTCTCCAGCCTAATTTAGGGCCACTAATTTCACTCTGATATTTCAATTCTTCTAAAAGTACAAATTCTGTCTTAATTCACAGCTTTTGCATGCATCATTCTCTCTTCCTGAAAAGCATAGTTGGTATCTTCATTTACTTAGCTTAAATGTTACCCACTCTAAGATTTTTTTGGATCATCATAAAGTAGGTCCTCTTCTCTTTTATTTTCTTCCTTAGCTTTGCTTGTTTCCTTCAGAGACCTTAATACAACTTGTTTTAATTTTGTCTGTGGTTTTTTTTGTGTGTGGGTGGCCCTCACTATAAGATGAGCTCCGGGGCGCCTGGGTGGCGCAGTCGGTTAAGCGTCCGACTTCAGCCAGGTCACGATCTCGCGGTCCGGGAGTTCGAGCCCTGCGTCGGGCTCTGGGCTGATGGCTCAGAGCCTGGAGCCTGTTTCCGATTCTGTGTCTCCCTCTCTCTCTGCCCCTCCCCCGTACATGCTCTGCCTTTCTCTGTCCCCAAAATAAATAAACGTTGAAAAAAAAAATTTAAAAAAAAAGATGAGCTCCGTGACAGCAGAAGCCCATGCCTATCTTGTTCATCATATCCCCAATACCTAGCATGGTACCTACTTACAGAAGCACTCAATAAATATTAGTTGAATGAATGATTATTAATGAAATTCCTTCTTGCAGTAAATTCCCAAATACTGCTGGGAGTATAAATTCATTTATTCAAAATTTATTGACAACCTACTACTTACCAAAGACTGAGCTAGGCACAGTGATACACAGTCCCTTCTCTCAGAGAGTTTACTGTCTACAGTAGAGAAAGAAAAGGGTAAACAAGACATTTTTTCCTCAACCTCTTCTGAGAATGTTCCCTTCACCACCTAACATGAAATAATACTTGGTCCTTTCCTAAAGAAAAAGCTAGACACATCTTTTCTCCGAATGTTACTTTCAACCCCCTCTTTTAAATGAAACTCAACCTCTCGCCTCCCTCTCAAATGGTCCATTTTTTATAACTGTCCTACCTCAGGGTCCAGAAATGGGATTAAAATGCTCTTTGATCATTTCTGCAGCTTGTCCACATTATACTACTCAACTTTTTGTTTCAAAAACAAAACAAAATAGAGGCACCTGGGTGGCTCAGTTAAGCATATGACTTCAACTCAGCTCATGATCTCACAGTCCGTGTGTGGATTTGAGCCTCACGTCGAGCTCTGTGCTGACAGCTCAGAGCCTGGAGCCTGGTTTGGATTCTGTGTCTCCCTCTCTCTACCCCTCCCCCACTGGTGCGCGCGCGCGCGCGCTCTCTCTCTCTCTCTCTCTCTCTCTCTCTCTCAAAAATCAATAAAACATTTAAAAAATACATTAAAAACAGGAGCACCTGGGTGGCTCAGTAAGTTAAAAACCCACTTCGGCTCAGGTCATGATCTTGTGATTTGTGGGTTCAAGCCCTGTGTCAGGCTCTGTGCTGACAGCTCAGAACCTGGAGCCCGGAGCCTGCTTCGGATTCTGTGTCTCTCTCTCTCTGCCCCTTGCCTGCTCACACTCCGTCTCTGTCTCTCAAAAATAAAAATTTACTTTAAAAAACTTTAAAAAATAACTTAAAAACAAAATAAAGCTCTACTTTTTTTTCTATTTTATTTTATGTTTTTAAGTTTTTACTTAAATTCTAGTTAGTTAAAAAGCTCTACTCTTCTGAACCTCTTACCTTTCAACAAAATTACTCTCTCCTCTTCCTTAACACTGGTATCTTTTAACCTGGTCTCTCTACACCACGTAAGGCTTTGGCACGTGACTCATTGTCTTCCTCTTTACTCTAAACCTCATCAATGGATTATTTCACCATTGACTTAACCCATCCAACAACCTGGCTTCTTACTTCCCAGACCTCTTAACTTCAATGGTCTCTCCAAAACACAGAGTTATACATATATGTTATGGCCCAGTCACTCTCTTACTCCCATGGTAATAGCCTTCCCAGCCTTTCTACCTTTACCTGCACACACTTTTCCTCCTAAATCATTACTTTGAGTACCTTGTTCTCCAAACATAACCTCTTCTTTCAAGTTATCATCTTTTGCCTCTATAACACGGACCCTTTCACTTGGACTCTAAACCATCAGACCCCTTCTTTGTTGTACTTTCCTCCTCATTCAGTTTAGATACGGTATATCATTTTGATAATATTCTTGCTAATATCTTGAATTCTCTTGCTCCTCTTGTCTTTTGGTCACAGCAACATAGCAAAATCCCAAACCTTGATGAATTCAACTACCCCCTTTTCTTTGAGGTTGCAGCTGAGAAAGTCACTCAACAGGACAGACTGGAATTCATGATAACTGCATTGGTTTTCTAGAGCTGCCATAAAAAAGTACCACAAACTGAGTGGCTAAGGACAACATTAATTTACTGACCATCTGGAAGCCAGAAGTCCAAAATCAAGGTGTTGGCAGTGCCAATCTCCCTCTGAAGGCACTAGGAAAGGACCTGTTCCAGGTCCCTAATTTTGGTAGTTTTGTGGCTTATGGCAACATAACTCCAATCTTCTTATGGCATTCTTCCTGTGTGTATGCCTGTGCCCAAATTTCTGCTTTTGATGAAGACATCAGTTATATTGGATTAGTTGCCCACCCTACTCCAGTATGACCTCATCTCAACTAATTACATCTATAATGACTAATTCCAGGTAAAGTCACATTCTAGGACTTCAACCTATGAATTTGAGTGAGGAGAGACACAATTCAACACATAACAACCAGTAATCTCAATTCTTTCTGACAAACCTACTCTTCAACCCATTCTCTACAGCAACTATTTTGGGAACAAATGTGAACTTTAGTCAATCCAATCAGACAAAATCTCAGTTCTTTCATGGGAACTATCATAGAAGAGATTCTCTCTTCCACTGCACTAGGAGTTACAAAGACCACATGCCTGCAGCTTTACAAACATCTTAGTGATACCATGGGAAAACCTGTCTGAGACTGAAGCCAAGATATGAAGGAAAAACTGAAAAGTGACATCACTGAGACCCTAACACATCTGAAGACAGCTCTACTCCCAGGCCTATCAACTACATAAACTAACATATTCCCTTTCCATTTAAGAACTGGCGTTTCCTATCACTTGTGTAAAGGGTTCTGATGTAAGAACAGATAAAACTGGCTAATAAAGTAAACTTTATATACTTCTTGACTGGTTTTCAGAATAACACAGATCGAAGAATAAAACTTTATTCTTTACTATTTCAATTATTTTCATACTATAGACCTAACATTTTTAAAAAATCCACACAGGGGTGCCTGGGTGGCTCAGTCAGTTAAGTGTCAGACTCCTGATTGCAGCTCAGGTCATGATCTTACAGGTTTGTGAGTTCAAGCCCCCACTTCACACTGACAGTGCAGAGTCCACTTGGGATTCTCCCTCTCTCCCTCTCTCTCTGCCCCTCCCCCACTCAGGTTCCCTCTTTCAAAAATGATAAACTTTAAAAAATCCACATAATCTTACTTCGTTTGTCTCAAGTATAATTTGGAATAAACACCATTTCTTAAATAAGCTTCTTAAAGTAAACTAAGAAAACATGCATGTTTACATGTTTATTAGTTGTTTATTTCAAAAACAGCAAAGAACTTGTTAAAAGAATTTTCATTATTATGACAACTTACAAAATGGGAGAGAGAGTAAACCCTCACAGTCTACCACTGACACCCAACTCTGTAGGATGATTAATAGCCTGAACTAATAGGTTTGATTGGTAAAAGTTGGCCTGTACTAATAGAAGGCAAACATGCTTAAATTAAATACAGATAAATGAAGATTAGCTTATTCAATAGCTTTGCACAAATAAAATTAAAAATTCACAATTAACCCATTAATTGGGTTAATTGGGTACCAGAGACCCAAAAGAATCAGCAATGAAATGTTGTTTTTCTTTTTTTAATTTTTTTAATGTTTTTACTTATTTTTGAGAGAGAGACACACACACACCCACACACAGAGCATGAGCGGGGGAGGGATAGAGAGGGAGACACAAAATTCGAAGCAGGCTCCAGGCTCTGAGCTGTCAGCACAGAAGCCAACACAGGGCTCAAACTCATGAGCTATGAGATCATGACCTGAGCTGAAGTCGGACGCTTAAACGACTGAGCCACCCAGGTGCCCCCATCAGAATAAATTTTTTTTAAATCATGTCATCTACAGAGATAATTTTATTTTTTTCCTTTCTAATTTGGATGACTTTTATTTCTTTTTCTTGCCTAATTTCTCTACCTATAATTTCCAGTACTATGTTGAATGGAAGTGTTTGTAAAAGCAGTCATGCTCATCTTGCTCCTCATCTTAAAAAAGCTTTCAGTCTTTCAACACTTAGTATAATGCTAGCTGTGGGTTTTTATATATGGCTTTTATCATGTTGAGGAAGTTCCCTTCTATTGCTAGTTCACGGAGTATTTTCATCATGAAAGGGTGTTGAATTGTCAAACGCTTTTTCTGCATTAATTGAGATGATCATGTGGGGTTTTTCCCCCTTCATTCTATTAACGTGGTATATTACATTGATTGATTTTCATATGATGAACCATCCTTGTAAGTGTTTCATTGTCTTTTCCTGGAAATATATCCACAAACCAGGAAATAAAAAGCATCCTTTTAGAGCCAAATGACTAAACTTTGACCGGAAAAAAACTGTCAACTCATCTGTACTGTAATGTGAAAAGATCTGTTGCTTTTCAATCCCTAGTTTAGTAAAATACTAGCAGGATGTTAGTCAGTCACACACAGTCCACCAATTTGTCATCTGGCCTACTTAGCATACTCCTCTCTTCAAATGCAAGTTTTGCTCTGGTGGTTGTCTACTGATCACTCATACAGACTCTGCAGAGAATTACCTACACCAGAAACTGTAATTGCTTAACCTCTATCTGGAAAGTAGTAGGAGTAAGAATTTCTAATGGAATTGGAGTAGGGGATAATTTTGGTGAATGGGTACAGAGACAATATTCAACTAGTCTCAATTTCAAGTATTCTGTAATAATTAGTGGACCATTTGTTTTTCATTTCTGGTTAAGGAAATACAGTAACTCTGGCTGGAGCACTTACATGAACAGTAAACTTGACAAGGGATTATTGAGGGAAAGCAGCTAGGAAGATTAAAGATAACTAAAATGACCTATATTGCCTAAAGCTCACAGTTCAGGGTCAATTGGAATATTATACAAATATGCTTTACACTAGATAGTTTATGTGAATCAGTAGAAGACTCAATGCATTAACATGCTAACACATCAGTCATTTCCTATTTATACAAACTGCTGATCCATTCATCATGTGTCATTGCACTAGGCACTCTTGACAGAGAGATGAACAAATAGGACTTCTTTCCTCTCCCATAACTTAGTCTTAAGAGAAAAAAAAAAGAAAAAATTATAACACAACGGCTAAATACAAAAACGTATTTAATGCACTAAGCTGTCAGACAAATAAGAAAGTATTAATATATTGTACTTACTATCATTATTACCAGGCAGAAACAAAGTACAGAGAGAAATATACTAAGGAAATACAAAGTTTAAAAACTTGTTTGTTCATTCATTATTCATTCATTTAAACATTTGTTGTACATCTATATGCATTGATATTGGGAATACTAAAATAAGTGAGAAACCATAGTCCCTGACATTGAACACTCAAGTCTAGAGGGAAAAACAGACAATAATAGTCTACTGTGATAAGTGCAACAAGAGGAAGTAAATATAGTTGCTATGGAATCAGAGATACCTAAAGGAGACAAAAGAGGAAAAATCAATAAAAGTCAGGTCTGAATTATTTTATAACAAATAGAAAAAGCTGAGGAAGTCACTTACAAGTGACATCTAAATTAAATCTTAAAGGAACCAGTCAAACAACTGTAAAGAGTACTCCCATCTCAAGGCCCCTACACTTGCTGTTCCATCTACCTGGAACGTGTCCATAGATACTCATATGGCTTACTTCTTATTTCATCAAACTCTGATCAAAATAAACTTCCTCAGAGGGGCCTTTCTGACCATCCTATCTAAAGTTGCTCCCAATAGCACCCTCTTCTCTTACCCCACTCTTACTGTTTTTCCTAGCTCTCATCACAATTGGACACACTTATTATCTATTTGTTTCTGTTGGTCTCCCTCACTAGAAATATTAACCCATGGGGCCAACGACTGTCTTGCTTACTATGTGTCACAGTACAGACACCAGTGCTTGATCGATAGGAGGTACTCAGTATCTATCAAATGAATAAAGCAAAGAAGAGCCAGAAAAATTCAGGCAGAGCAAGAAAAATGTACAGAAGAAAGTTATGAAAAATGGGCCATGGCTGGGTACTCTTGACCAATAATAATTGTAATAGCAAATATTTTTATTAAGGATTCACTTATGGGCCAAGCACTATTCTCAGCACTTTATTTGTATTATCTCATCTAATCTTCACAATCTATAAAATAGACACTCTTATTCACATTTTACATATGAAGAATCTGAAACACAAGGAGATTAAATGAGGTACCCAAATTCACATAGCTAGCAAATGGCAGAACCGGAATTCCAAGACAAGCAGTACAATGTCAGGGCTCATTTAACCACTCTTTTAACCACTGCCCCAAAGCATAGAGAAATGATAACCTCTCTGGGTTGTTTCTACATATGTTTAAAAAAAGAAAGAAAAATATCTACTATAAGCAGTCTTCGTGAATATTATAGGTTTCATATACTTAAAATACTTATATATTACACATCAGTAGTTTTTTCAGAATATGAACTACATTTACCATGCAAAAGGCTAAGTAAATCCCCTGCCCCCAAGCTTCTGATTCTGATTCATAGTGGGAATGAATGAGGTCTAAGAATTTGCATTTCTAAGAAGTTCTCAGATGATGCTGATATATACAAGTTCACTCTCAAGAAACCCTGAGCTACATAACCAAAATGTGAATTAATAATACTTTCAAATAACATAGGTTTCTTGAACAATCAAACGCTGAACTAGGCACCTTCAAGGTACTGTATATACATGTGCATGCTTTCCTCTAAAGATCGGGGACAAAACAAGAATGTCCACTCTCGACACTTCTATTCAACCTTGTATTAGAGGTCTTAGCCAGCGAAATTAGGCAAGAACATTGCATAAAAGGCATTCAGATTGGAAAGGAAGAGGTAAAACTCTATTCATAGATGACATGATCTTATACAGTACATAAAACTTCCTAAGGAATCCACTAAAATCCTATTAGAACTAACAAATGAGTTCTGTAAGGTTGCAGGATACAAGGTCAATATACAAAAATTAACTGAATTTTTATACACTTGCAATGAACAATATGAAAATGAAATTAAGAAATCAATTCCATTCAGATAACAAGAATAAAGAAGAATAAGATACTTAAGAATAAATTTAACAAAAAAGTACAGAACTTACACTCTAAAAACTATTAGACATTGTTGAACAAAATTAAAGATATATAAGATGGGAAAAAAAATCACATGTTCATGGATTGGAAGACTTAACATTAAGATAGGTATATTCTCCATACCAATTTCCAGACTCAAAGCAATCTCTATGAGAATTCCAAATGCTTCTTTGTAGAAAAGGATAAGCCAATTCTAAAATTCATATGGGATTGCAAGGAACCCAGAGTAGCCAAAAACAATCCTGAAAAGAAAAACAAAGTGACAGGACTAACACTTCTCAATTTCAAAACTTACCACTAACACCCCTGTAATAAATATTCCCAATACAGCTTTATTAGATGTTCAAGCTTCAGGATAAGGTTCAGTAGCCATAGCTATAGTATAACCAAACACTACAAGCATGTCCCCTAAATAAATTTTAAAAACTATTAAACCTAAAAAAGATCCCCCGAAATTTAATACAATACCACAACTGATACCACCAGCCACAATCAAACCAAACCCACCATAAATTGGAGAAGGCTTTGAAGAAAAACTTACAAAGCTTACTACGAAAACTGTACTTAAATACAATGTATGTTATCATTATTCTCACATGGAATCTAACCATGACCAATGATATGAAAAACCATCGTTGTATTTCAACTATAAGAATTTAATGACCAACATTCGAAAAATCACACCCCCTCATTAAAATCATTAACTACTCATTTATCGACCTACCTGCCCCGTCCAATATCTCAGCATGATGAAATTTCAGCTCCCTATTAGGAGTCTGCCTAATCCTACAAATTCTTACAGGCCTTTTCCTAGCTATACACTACACATCAGACACAATAACCGCCTTTTCATCAGTCACCCATATCTTCCATGATGTTAACTATGACTGAATTGTAATCAAGATAATGTTGTACTACACAAGGATAGACATATAGATCAACACGATAGAATTAAAAGTCCAGAAATAATCTCATGCATCTATGGTCAAATGATTTTTGACAAAATCATTTGGTGTGGAAAGAACAGTCTTTTCAACAAATGGTGCTGTGACAACTGGAGATCCATGCGAAAGTATGAAGTTGGACCATTATCTCACACCATGTACAAAAAACTAACTCAAAACAAATCAAAGACCTAAATGTAAAAGCTAAAATTATAAAACCCTTAGAAGAAAACACAGGGATAAATCTTTATGACCTGATATTTGCCAAAAAATTCTTGTATATAACACCAAAAGCACAAGTAACAAAAGAAAAAAAAACAGATAAACTGGACTTCATCAAAACTTAAAAGTTGTATGTATCAAAAGACACTGTCAAGAGAGTAGAAAGACAACCCACAGAATGGGAGAAAATATTTGCAAATCATATATCTCAAAAGGGATTTATATCTACAATATATAACGAATACTTACAACTCAATAACAAGAAGACAAATAACTCAATTGAAAAACTGGCAAAGGACATCAATGAACATTACTCCAAAGAAGATATACAAATGGCTAAAAAGCACATGAAAAAATGGTAGGCATCATTTGTCATCAGAGAAATGAAATCAAAACCACAATGAGATACTATTTCACAGCCACTAGGATTCTGGGCACAGCTGGAATCAAAAAGTCAGATAACAATTATTAAGAGGATGTGGAACCTCATACACAGCTGGTGGGAATGTAAACTGGTGCTGCTGCTTTGGAAAACAGTCTGGCAATTCCTCAAGCAATAAATCATAAAGTTACTATGTGACCTCATAAATATCCAGCAGATATAAAAAAAACATATATCCACACAAAAACCTGAACATGAATGTTCATAGCAGATTATTTATAATAGCCAAAGGAGAAAACAACCCAAATGTCCATCAACAGATGAATGGATAAAGAAAATGTAGTATAACTATACCATGAAATATTATTTGGCCACAAAAAGTAATGAATACTGATACTTACTACAACTTGGATAAACCTCAGAAACATTATGTTAAGAGAAAGAAACCTGGGAATGCAAGCTGGTACAGCCACTCTGGAAAACAGTATGGAGGTTCTTCAAAAAACTCAAAATAGAAGTACCCTACGACCCAGCAATTGCACTACTAGTCATTTATCCGGGAGATACAAGTGTGCTGTTTCGAAGGGACACATGCACCCCCATGTTTACAGCAGCACTATTAACAATAGCCAAAGTATGGAAAGAACCCAAATGTCCATCAATGGATGAATAGATAAAGAAAATGTGGTATGTATATATATATATATATATATATATATATATATATATATATATATAATAGAGTATTACTCGGCAATCAAAAAGAATGAAATCTTGCCATTTGCAACTACATGGATGGAACTGGAGGGTGTTATGCTAAGTGAAATTAGTCAGTCAGAGAAAGACAAAAATCATATGACTTCACTCATATGAGGACTTTAAGAGACAAAACAGATGAACATAAGGGAAGGGAAACAAAAATAATATAAAAATAGGGAGGGGGACAAAACAGAAGAGACTCATAAATATGGAGAACAAACTGAGGGTTACTGATAGGGTTGTGGGAGGGGGGATGGGTTAAATGGGTAAGGGGCACTAAGGAATCTACTCCTGAAATCATTGTTGCACTGTATGCTAACTAATTTGGATGTAAATTAAAAAAAAAATAAAAAATAAAACAAGTTAAAAAGAGAGAGAGAGAGAGAGAGAGAAAGAAACCAGTCACAAGAGTCCACATAGTACATGATTCCATTCATACAAAGTCCAGAATAAGAAAATCTAATCGAGACAGAAAATAGATTAGTGGTTGTTTAGGACTGGGAAAAGCATGGAAGAGAAGAGGATGATACCTAAAGGGTACAAGGTTTCTTTCTGAGGTGATAAAAATGTTCTCAAATTGCCTGTGGTGATGATGATTGCACACATCTATGAATAGACTAAAAGTCACTTAAGTGCATTTTTTAAATGGGTAAATTGTATGATATATAGATTATATATATGTCAATAAGTTTCTTTAAAAAGTAAAAAATTTTTTAAATGCTAAAACAATACAGCGGGAAGCTCAAAGAAAGCTTGTTAACAATTAAACAATTTTCAGTAAATTTACAATTCCAGAGTATGCTTTTCTTTCCACCTAGCCTCATGATGAAAAGCTATAATTACTACTTAAAAAATAATTTTTAAATATTTTTAATAGTTATTAAACATGTATAAGTATATAAGTCATGCCAATCATACACTTATTTTAAAAAATAAAATGTTTTGGGAAGTTTTCCTTATAAGTGTGTGTGTGTGTGTGTGTGTGGTTATAGGAAAATAAATCTTGTCCATCTTAATCTACAAATACTGATACTGGTAAAATTCCTATACTAAAATAAGGAAGAAAATAGTCATAAAAAGCTGTCAGGATATAAAAGAAAAAAAACTGTCAAGCACAGAGACAAGCCAGGACATTTTAAACAAGTCTGGCTCAAAGTACAGTCAATAAAGTTAAGTTTTTGAACTGTTCTCAAGTGCCAGATGGTTCAGAATCCACCCCCAGGTCTTACAAGGCCCTGCATAAAAGTGTGCCAGAATAAAAAAAAAAGCAAGAAAACAAAAACATGGAACGGAATGTAGAGAACAAGACTAAGAATGAAAGCAACCCAGCCTACAAAAAAGGATGAAAATTGTAAGCAAACTGAAATCATCCAATCTTCTTCAAGCTACAATTTTTAATGCCAATTTCCTATGCTAAGTGAACTTCACAAACTATAAATGTAGTTTGCAGCCAAATTAAATATATTCAACTTAATTCCTTCACAATAGTATTTTTGAGATTATTGTTCCTATCTGAGTAAAATACTGCTTTCCGCTTTGCCATTCAAGATCTTATAAACATACACTAAACAAAAATTACTCAAGTTTAACTTCAAAACCCAAAGGTATAAAAAAAAACCCAAAGGTATATATAGAAAAATAATTTAATTATGTGGTAAATACCATCTATAACTCTACAAAACAGAATTCAGCAAATGGTATATGAAAGGTTATTTGCAACAGCATTAATTATGATTTATACATCAATTGCTATTATTCGTGAGGCTTAAGTAAACTATAAAACATCCAGTTAATGAATACAGTCTAAAGACATTAAAAAGATGCTATGATGATCACATAGAAAAACACCTATAATGTTAAGGAAAACATTACAAAATTGTGTGTGTGTGTGTGTGTGTGTGTGTGTAGAAAGCCAGGTTATAACTACATTTTAAAAAACATGTAAAGATGGGGCGCCTGGGTGGCTCAGTTGGTTGAGCGGCCGACTTAGGCTCAGGTCATGATCTCACAGCTCGTGAGTTTGAGCCCTACATCGGGCTCTGTGCTGACAGCTCAGAGCCTGGAGCCTGTTTCAGATTCTGTGTCTCCCTCTCTCTCTGCCCCTAACCCACTTGCATTCTGTCTCTGTCTCTCTCAAAATAAACAAACAAACAAACAAACATTAAAAAATATGTAAAGAGGGGTGCCTGACTTCGACTCAGGTCATGATGTCACAGCTTGTGAGTTTGAGCCCACACTGGGCTCGCTGTGGTCAGCAAAGAGCCCACTTTGGATCCTCTGTCCACCTCCCTCTGCCCCTCCCACCCGCTTGCTCTCATTCTCTCTAAGATAAATAAACATTTTTTTAAAAAATGTAAAGAGGGTCGCCTGGGTGGCTCAGTCAGTTGAGCGACCAACTCTTGATTTCAACTCATGTTATGAACACAAGGTCATGGGATCAAGCCCTGCATCAGGCTCTGTGCTCAGCATGGAGCCTGCTTAACATTCTCTCTCTCTCTCTCTCTCTCTCTCTCTCTCTCTCTCTCTCCTTCTGCTCCTCTCCCTTGCTCACTCTCTCTCTAAAATTAAAAAAAAAAAAGGAAAAAAAAGGAAAAAAACTAAAACTTTTAAAGAATGGGGTAGATGGTAATCCATGCTTTTCCTATTATTCTGCATGTCCCAGTTTTCTTCAATGAGTGCAGAATTTTGGACATGAAAATATCTAAAACAATATTTACACGAGTTCTGCAAATAAGAACAACAACACTTCTTTTTTTTTTAAGTTTTAAGTTATTTTTGAGAAACAGAGAGAAAGCACAAGCAAGGCAAGCGCAGAGAGAGAGGGAGGGATTCCCAAGCAGGCTCCACAATGTCAGCGCAGAGTCCGATGTGCAGCTTGATCTCACAAACCATGAGATCATGAGTTCATGAGATCATGACCTGAGCCAAATCAAGAGCCGGATGCTTACCCACCTGAGCCACCCAAGTACCCCAACAACAGCACTTCTATTTACTGAATGTCTCCTATATTTCAACAATGTATATACATCATTCATAAGGAAGTTCTGAGAGTTTAGGTAACTTGCTATGGGCACCCACAGAGTGTACAGTGGCAGAGGGAGAATTCAAATCCATATTTGTCTAGTACTAAGTCCAGTGTTCTTCCCACTGTATAAAACTTCTGTCAGTATCCCTGGGATAGAAATCTTGATACTCTGAATATTTTATATACTATTTTACCGTAGGTCACAGATTCTTTGAAGCCTATTCCTTGAAATCCCTCCCTAATGTCCTATGCTCGAAGTTAAAAAATCTGGCTTTATTACAAAGAAAAAAAAAGCAGAGAATAAATCATAAGAAAATGGATGTTACATCCCCCAATGTGGACCCTATGCACCAAAATAAAATTTGACTTAAGTCAAATGTTCCTATGGTTTTATGTTGTCCTTTAAGTACAACCTGAAATGTCATCTATAGTATCAATCAATTTAAAAACTAAATTACCACAAAAAGTTCCATCATAATCACAGGAGACTCCACAGCACCCCAGGGCCTTAGTTCTATCATCCTTTTTCAAGGTACTTAACATCCCAGAAAGTCAGTGTTTATCTCCCTAAAAGACTAAAAGGTACTTTAGTATATGCATGAGTCTAGGCCTTATTCTCTTTGTATGTCTAAGGCCTAACACAGTGATGACATAGAGGAGGCATTCAGTAAATGTTTTCTGAAATAAGAGACCAACCAGCAATAACAGAAGCATCTTTGGTGCACAGAAGTTTCACATTTTTCATATATGCCTAATGATAAATACCTATGCTGTCTGTACCTACAGAATACAAGATAAAATGAAGTTACCAATAATCCCTGGTATCAATGATCTATGAAAATTCTAAGTACAACATTTCATAAAAATTAACAGCCCTATAAATAACTAAAACCCACTGATTATAAATATTTGGCTAGTGCTGGTAGTAGTTATTATTATAATTATTATTATTATTAGCTGCTACCATTTAAACTGATCATGGACATTTATATCCATTATTGCACATAATCTTCACAACAAATCCTGCAAGTTGTTTATCCCCCATTTTATAGGCTTAAAAAAACAAACAAAAAAACGAAGCTAAGAAACTTGTTACACAATCAAATAAAGGATGTAAACCTCAGACATTCTTACTGTAAAGCCCAATACCTCCCATTATTTCACCCTAGCTCTCCACAATGTTCATATTTGGAGTGCCAGATACCATTAAGTCTAGTGGTTCTAGGTTTTATTTAATAAAATAGTTTCTTAGGGAATTTTTTTCTGATAACATGGAGTCATCTTTAGCGATAAAATACTGAAGGAACTCCAAGTCCAAACTAACATATCCAAGAGAATATTAGCTTAAAAATAAATATTGTCATAATGTACACAAACCCAGACAGGCTTAGGTTTTCGTGAGTAATAAATTCCTAGGTTGCAAAATGTAACACTACCTTCTATCAAGTCTACAAAAACCCTCTACTATCTGGTACAATAATCACTTTCTAGAGGTGTGGACTATGCAATGATAAGTTGATTTTCACATAAAAAGATGTTGCAGCCTAGAACGTATGTTCAGTTAACCAAGCATTAGTATCATAATTACATCTGTTAGAGCTATTATTCTGTCCTCAAAATTACAACACACTTGCTCAATTTATATGAATTGTTTACACTACTTGGGTTACAATTCTTGCTCCACTACTTAGCATCAGCTTGACCTTGAACAAATTACTTCACCTCTGTGCTTAAATTTCCTCTTTTTGTGAAACAAGGATAACAAGGATGATCCAGTTATCAGGTGGTAAGGATTACTGAAAAGTTCATCAGGTTGTAAAGATTATTAAAAACAGTGCCTGACACATAAGTGCTCAGTATTAATTATTGTTATTATTATCCCAATATTGACCTCTTCTCTCTCTCCCTCTTTCTTTTTTTTTTTTTAATTTTTTTTCAACGTTTACTTATTTTTGGTACAGAGAGAGACAGAGCATGAATGGGGGAGGGGCAGAGAGAGAGGGAGACACAGAATCGGAAGTAGGCTCCAGGCTCTGAGCCATCAGCCCAGAGCCTGACGCGGGGCTCGAACTCACGGACCGCGTCTCTCTCCCTCTTTCTGTCACACACACGTACACATACCACACTCTGAATAATTTGTTCCTTTTAAAAAAAATTTTTTTTAACGTTTATTTATTTTTGAGACAGAGAAAGACAGAGCATGAACGGGGGAGGGGCAGAGAGAGAGGGAGACAGAATCGGAAGCAGGCTCCAGGCTCTGAGCCATCAGCCCAGAGCCCGACATGGGGCTCGAACTCACAGACCGTGAGATCGTGACCTGAGCTGAAGTCGGACGCTCAACCGACTGAGCCACCCAGGCGCCCCTAATTTGTTCCTTTTATATAACAATAGAGGAATATAATATCATGTGAATGTTCATTTTCATAAAGTTGTCTGACTTATTGTCAATGAGTGTTTACAGGAAACAGTATAGCAAATATGTTTGAGAACAGATATGCCTGGGCTTAAATCTCATATCCACCACTTATAACATAACCCTAAGAAATACAGAAGATTAAGTCCTATTTTATAAAGACTATGAAGATCAAGTGAAATGTAGAAATCATCTAAAAGTACATAATGCTTATTAGGAGTTTAAAAAACATTAGTCCTCTTCCTTCTCAATACTGTTATAAGATTATTTTCCTTTCAGTATCTTTGCATTACTATTTAGCCCACTAGATAGAATTGTTCCACAACTAAAGATCACACTAAGGAAGGCAGAGAAATCGCACATAAAATTAAATTCACAATTTCCAGTTTCTTACCATGTAAATTTTTTAAGTTCAAAATCTATGCACAATTAGCCATTCATGGCTCATGGCAGGCTAGGGAATAAAAACATGAAGATAAACTACTCCCCCCATTCCTATCCCAAGAAGGTATATATCTCTATATCTCCTTTATGCCTTACTGGATCACTAAGGTTAAAAAGTATATATTTAAACTAGTGATGCTCAACTAGGGGCAATTTTGTTCCCCAAAAGACATCTGGCAATATCTGGAAATATTTTTGATTGTCCCAAATGGAAAGAGTACTATCAGCATCTCATGGGTATGGATGCTGCAAAACATCCCACAATGCAAAGAACAGCTCCCCACACCAAAGAATTACCTGGCCCAAAATGTCAACAGTGCCAAGGTTGAAAAACCATGATCTAAAAAAATCTAAAATATTGTAATATAGAAGCTTTCCCCCAAAAAAGTATGGTCTTGCCCCACTGTTCTTGGCCAAATTTTTATTTTTACTGAAACATAATCAGACATAAGCATCTTGATTATTTCAGATGAGAGACTCCTGGTACCATTAACTTCCCCTACAAAATCCTCAATCTAACAGGGGAGGACGTAAGGCTTACTTTTCTTTGTATACCTGTACCATATAAAAAACAAGTTTTTAAATGAGCTCCAACATTCAATTTTTAAATGCACTTTCAATTTATGAAAGCATTACTTATATCACAAAGTTAAGTTTCTTATATCTTACTTCTACCTTACTCTTGTACAAAATATTTAAAAGTTCACATTTATGTAAAAGGAAAGTACAATGTATAAGTTAATTTTAACATCATTTTTCTGTATCAGGTTGACAATGAATAAAAGTTTGCTAAAATACCATACTTATGAAGCTATAGAGGAAAAGGCACATTCAGACTGTTGCTGGTACAACCTTTCTGAATGCTAATTAGTAATATCTATCCAAATATCCTTTGGCCCAACAATTATACCCACCAAAAACTAATGTACATATACCTGTTCACTAAGGTGTGCAAAAGAATATTCATGCCAGCACTTCAATAATATAGAAAATAACTAGAAACAACATATATATCCACCATTAGGTGGCTAATTACAGTATATTCATATAAGGCAAGATCCTAAAGTTTTATTTATTTATTTACTTATTTATTTATTTTTAATGTTTGTTTATTTTTGAGAGAGAGAGAGACAGTGCAAGCAGGGGAGGGGCAGAAAGACAGGGAGACACAGAATCCGAAGCAAGCTCCAGGCTCTGAGCTGTCAGCACAGAGCCAGACGCGGAGCTCGAACCGACAAACTGCAAGATCATGACATTAGCCAAAGTTGGACGCTTAACCGACTGAGCCACCCAGGTGCCCCGATCCTAAAGTTTTTAAAATAATGAGGGAGAACTATATGTGCTAGTATAGAACAATCTCCTAGACTAAGCTAAAATAATAATAAATAAATAGCCGTGAAACAATATGCAGCTTACTAAAAAGAAAAATTATGCATACTTACACATACATCACAGATTATTGCTGGAAATACACAAAACAAAGTGGCAAGAATGACTGCCTCAAGGAAGGAGACTGAGGGCCCAGAACAGGAAGGAGACTTTTATGGGTATTGTTTGAATTTTTTTTTAACATGGGCTTATGCTTTTATTTACTGACTGTAAAACTTAAGTCACAAATTCTGAGCCTTAGTATTCTCTAACTTGAAATCACAGTAATAGCCCAGCTTATTGACAGAAAATCAAATAAGAGAGCATAAAATTCTTTGTAAATTATAAAGCAGCACACAAAATTATAAATTAGTCCTCTGACAATTCTCCAAGCCAATTATAACAATAGTTTCTATTATTCATTCTTCTGACCAATCTCTCTAAATGTAAAGATGGGAATGTTTAAGATGAAATGTGAGTGTAATCTTAGAACACAGATTTTCACTTTATATACAGTCATTCATTTCAATTTAACAGTAAATAGTCAAAAAAGGTTATCATGTAGAAACGCTAAATCAGCAGACTCCAGAAGAAATACACACTGTTGAAAAGAAGGTAAATAAAAAAACTATAACCATGCTCTTATAAAATCTTGGTCCTTACTTTTTCTTCCAGTCTTTTTTCTATGCATGCTTAACTGGGTTAGATCATTTTTCTAAATAAAATGTCTCCACTTTGTAACACAGCATTCAAATGACAACATTCTTCAAATTATTACAAGCTCCTAATAAAAATAATTTTTAATGAAGACATAATATTTTATCTTGTTTATAAGAGTTTAACCACTTTAAGATGCAATTCCAGTGTATGGGTTTGCCTCATAAACTCTGCTTGGATTAACTTTTCATTTATTTCTACCAACTCTCCAAGTAACCAGATATTTCTCTTTCTCTCATTCTGCCTCTCACTCAACCCGTTTTCCTGCTTCTGGTTTCCAAAGTTCCAATATTAAGTGCAAAACTCACAAAACAAAGAAGTGTGTAACTGTGTTTAATTCCTTGAAAGCAAGTATAACACCTTAGATTAAGTCCTTAAATCAGACTACTAGTGAGAAAGGAGATTAGAACTATGATTTGTTACTAAATAAAGATGCTCAATCTTTTTCTACTATTTTAGCCCATTATTGTTCTGTCTGCAAATAGAGTGAAAACAAAAAAATACACTCTTAGGTTACTCCTGGGAGACTCTGTATTGGGCCAACCCAACTGTTCCTAATTAATTTTAACTATGACAACTCCTCCCAAATGCTGGACATTCCAAGCCATTTTTGAGAACGGCTGAATATCATTCAAGGAAGTATGGATTTCCTGAGTATACTGGACTGTAATTTCAGGAACAGAAGAAAAATATTATTGTGCCCTTCCCATAGTAGGAACTCAAATAATATGTCATGTTAAATAAATACTCTTTCTGCTTCTGAGAACATGTTGTAATTTTTATGCTCTGTCCTGATATTTACTGTCATAATTGTTAAACCACTAAGATGGCACATTAATATACATCATGTATTTTTTTCTTTAATGAAATTGAAAACAAACACCACAAACTGAAATTCTGAGAGATTTTTTTCCTCCAACTACCAGTTTCTATAAAGCAGTTATTATCACTCTAGCAATTAAAAAAAAAAGCATTAAAAAGAAAAGTATTCTTAGAGCATTTATTGTTTTAGACCATTTACTAAGATTTTTTCAATTAAGTCCCATTCTAAGGACCTCTTAACATTTTTTAAAATGTTTATTTATTAATTTGAGAGAGAGAGAGCACACAGGGGAGGGGCAGAGAGAGAGGAAGAGAAAAAATCCCAAGCATAGCAGGAGCCCAACACAGGGATTGATCTCACAAATTGTGAGATCATGACCTGAGCCAAAATCAAGAGTCTGATGCTTAACTTACTGAGCCACCCAAGCGCCCCAATATAATTCATTACATCCAAAAATGTTTTTAAAGATTCTATTTTTTTTTTAAGTAACCTCCACTCCCAACATGGGTCTCAAACTCACAACCCCAAGATTAAGAGTCACATGCTCTACTAACTTAGCCAGCTAGGAGCCACCTAAGGTTTTTTTTATTATTAAAAAAGAATTCTTGCTAAATTAAACAAGAAAACTTCAGCATAAAGCTGAACTGCAGGAAGATCATTTAAAATACTCACATCATGTCATATTTCAATAAAATAAAACTTTTAGCATCATCAAGAACACCACTTGTGTACCCACAATTGTACTGTCAACATACCAAGACATTGGCGATTCAGAGGCAAAAGACATGGCTTCCAGCCTCAAGAAGTTTACTATCTAATTAGGACAATAGTGGGGCGCCTGGGTGGCGCAGTCGGTTAAGCGTCCGACTTCAGCCAGGTCACGATCTCGCGGTCCGTGAGTTCGAGCCCCGCGTCGGGCTCTGGGCTGATGGCTCGGAGCCTGGAGCCTGTTTCCGATGCTGTGTCTCCCTCTCTCTCTGCCCCTCCCCCGTTCATGCTCTGTCTCTCTCTGTCCCAAAAATAAATAAACGTTGAAAAAAAAAAAAAAAAAAAAAAAAAAACACATTAATTAGGACAATAGGACATTTACTGAAAAAGAGCATCAAAAATACAAGGGAGCATTAGATATGCCAAGCATTTAGTACGCAGAGAAGTAGAATAAAATAGCTTTTGAAATCTTTGGTTCAAATCTCAGATCCACCACATACTAGGCTCATGTAAATTACTTCCCTCATTTGTAAAACTGAGTGTTAAATGAAGTAAAACCCCTTGCATATAGTAACACCCTTGTATATATAGTAAGTATTCCTTACATATAGTAAGAAAGACTGAGAGTATTATTAAGGATACAGGCTTGAGGAAGAAATGGGCAATTGGAAAAGCTTAAGGAGAGAAAGTATTAATATCTTTTTTGTAATCTATCACCACAAAGCAAAAATCACAAGATCTTTCTCACTCAAGTTTCACTTCTTACTGATTAGAATAAAATAGAATGCCTAGTGAAGACAACTGAAATTAGAAAACACTAAGGCTATATAACACTAAAGTACCCTGGGAAAGTCCCACGAGAGCTACAAATCATAGAATATGATCTATAAAAAAGAATGTTAGTGGGAAAGGTCCTTAAATCAGCTAATTCAAACTCCCCTACTGGAATGTAAGTTCCATGTTTTGTCTCCAGGAATTGTTATGTATTTTGTTCCTTAGTATAGCCGCGGTACCTAGAATAATTCCTAGCACACAGTGAATGTTCAACAACTTTTTGTTGAATGACTATTAAAATTAAGAAAATCGAGGCCCTGGAGACCTAACTCAATGCCATAGAGTTAGCTTTTGGCATATCTGAGACTAGAACTAACATTTCATTACTCTAGTATTCTATCCTCTCTAGGAGCTAGAATATGATAATTTAGATGATTTATTTTGGTGGCTGGGGAGTTGGCAAGTAGGTTGTCAGGCAGGGAAAGAGGAAGGAAGGAATAAATTAAAATATTTTTCACATTTTCCCCCCCAAACTGCCAGTTTTGCTTAACTGATAAAGGCAAAATATTATAAACAAGACAATCCCAGCATAGTGCCTAGCACATAATAGGTACTTAACAAATATTTGTTGAATGAAAGAACCTACTCCAAAACCATTATTATCTCACGACCAGGGGCAGAAACCAACCCAAGCATCTGTCTAATCTTTTAACTGTCACAGAGCCCTTTAAAATTTGCAGTCATTCATAAGACAGTTTTTAATCACTTTCTTCCAGATGGGCACTGAGGAAGAGAGATGAATTAAAAGATGTCCCTGCCCTGGAGGATTTCTCTCTTGAGTATGCCTATGTCTAAGTGTGTGTGTTGGGGGGGTGGAGGGGTGGGGAGTGAGGGGGGGAGGCAGTGAGTATAACACAAATAGATCAATAATGAATGTGAAACCAGGCTGATTATCTTAGTTTATTTGCTTCAAGTAGTTAAAAAATTAAATTGAAAATATACAAATTAGAAAAGTTTTAAAATAACAAGGAGGCACATTAGGGTATATTAACACTTAGGTTCTTTTTCATGTCCCTTTACATGTATCTTATTGCTTCTTAATGTCTTAAAATCAAAATATTCTAAATTGATTTAATTTGAATTATCAGTATAAAGGAACCATCAACATACATTCTCTCATATATGAGACACTGAAGGATAACACTGATTCAGTATTTACCATGTGTACATGTTAATATTTAAATACATAACCACAAGAACATATTTAAATTATTTAACTGTCTATAAAACTGACAGAGCCTGAAGAAAATTTCCAAAGATGAATGATAGTAAACAGAAACTAAAAACACAGTATTACCCAGGGAGAGAATAAAGTATGCACACAACTAAGAAACAGATCTATAGAAGACTTCAAGAGAACAAAAACTTCAAGAGGGGAAAACTGCCTGAATTGGCCAACACAACCAGAGAGCAGGAGCCTGCCAACAGGATCTTATATAATGCAAGTCACTAACTAGACTCATAAGAAGTGAACACCCAAAAGTCAATGTTGCCACTACTCTCATCTGAGTTTCAGGATGACCCTTCCAAAGGGATTCACCGCCAAAACTAAATTGCCACATTCCAAGGATTCTCCTCTGACATCTGCTTGTCAAAATACGATAAGCAACACCAAGAAAACTGGGAAACAAACAGACTTCACTTAGGAAACTGAGAAATCCTGCAAACTGAAGTTAGTTATTTTACCTGAGGTACATGTTTATAGGTGACTCCAGAGAAAGAAAACATTTTTTCACTCACTTTCTCTATCCCAGAGTGCTAAATGAAACACTCCAAAGCCTTCCGCTCCAACACAGAAAACTCCAAGGCCCAAATGTATAAGCACTCACAAATCTAGGCCAAGGAGACTACAAGGTGGCAGGGAGATATAAGGCAGGAAGAAAGGCTGTGGTGGGCCTCTACGGGGCATACATGGTCACTCCCCAGCTTTGGGGAGAACAAACAGAATTTGAGGTTGAGGGTGAGTTTTGGTCAGAGGAGCAGGAAGAGACTGACAGGTGCAATGTCACCTCCTCATCATCCTGAACATCATGAAAAGATTACAATTGGCTTTCTTTACAGACAAGGAGGAACAAGGCTTCCCAGAGTGAATGATGTTGAAGCACAAGGTTTTCTGGGAAGCACAAGGAGTGGACTCTACAACAGAAAGACAAGAGGAAAGACCCCGAGAACAGGTTGGCCCATAATGAGTGATCTCTATAGTCGTTCCCAGCACCAAGACTGGTGGAACCATCACACCTGTAAAAGGATGTTTCCCTGTTATCCGTGTGGGCAGCGATTAAGTGAAGCCCACCGGGTAAGAGTAGAAGCAGGAAGAGACGGAACTGGGGGGGTCTGACCCAGAAGGAAATCTGATGAGGAGAGGAAGAGGCTGAACTCAGGAAGAGGCTAGCAGGGTAAGCAGTTGAGGAGAATAAGACATACTTGGAAGGGAGGCTGACTATCAGAAACTGCTGGGGAAGGGAGGGCTTTCACTGGACTTCAGTGGGAAAAGGCCAGTTTCGAGAGGAAAGACTGGCTTAGAGAGGGCCCCGGGCGTCTAGGTCTGGAAGGTGAGTATAAACCACGGGAAGCGCACTGCATGGCCCAGAGACCAGCCTCGTGCGGGGCAAGGGCTGACCAGGGGGTGAGGCTGATCCGCGCGAGCTCAACAGGAGCTCACCTGGAGTGCGTCTGGCCTGGAAGAAGGAAACTTCCTGGCTGGGTGAAAGCTGCGTGGAGTGAGAAGGGCCAGACGTCAGCTGAGCAGGGTAGGGGGCACGGTCCACTCAGCTGTGGGACGTAGGGGCGGCGGGACCGGGCGCTGGGGTGGGGGGTAGTGTGGGGCGGGGTCAAGGCTGCAGCCGCGGAGCTGCGGGCTCGGGATGGCGCCCTCCCTCAGTCACAGTGTCTCACACTCGCACATATACACACGCTCTCGCTCTCACCATCGGCCACCCCGCCCGGGGCGAGAGAAACTGCCCGGGTCGGTGAACCACAGGACGGTGGGGGAGGGGGCCGGGTTGGGGACACCGGCCGACCGAGCCGGACGGGCGGGCGGCGTTACCTGTGTCAAGGAGAACTGGGCCGCCGCAGCCATGGTGTTTCCATCATGCACAGGAGGGGAAGGAAGGACGGGCAGACTAGGGCTCGGGGCGGGGAGGAGGCGGAGGGAGCGGTCAGAGGCGAGGCCCGGGCAGGCGGGCGGGCGTCTCCCCTAACTTCGACAACTTCCCTCCTCTTGCCCGCCCCGCCCCGCCTGGCCCCGCCCGCCCGGCGCCGGCGTGGCAGCGCCCAAATCCTGGCGCCGGAATTTAAGCTGCCGGACCGGAGCCTTACACAACCCCACCTCACCCCACCCCCACCCGCCGGGGCCGCCTGAGAAAACCCGGTGCGGATATAAAAGTAAGGCGGATGGGCTGTGTAGGCTTTAGGCAGGCCACCTACCTACCCTAAGCTTCTGCTTCTGAGAAATAGAGGAAATTATACCCAAAGTCCAGGTTGCTTGTGAAAACTAAATGAGATGATAGAAATAACAGTACTTTATATATGCTAGACTCTGTGCTAGACACTTTATCTTTCAAGGTTATGAATAGAAGGAACTGAGACACAAATAAGTATTTTACCTAAGGTCATACAGCTGATTAGAGAGCCAGATTAGAATCAAGGTCTGACTCCAAAACCTTTCATTTAACCAGCTGGTATTAGGATGTTATACTGAAAAAGAAGACTTTTGGGGCACCTGGATGACTCAGTCAGTTAAGCATCTGAGTCTTGATTTCGGTTCAGATAATGATCTCACGGGTTCATGAGTTCAAACCCCGCATCAGGCTCCTTGCACTGGCAGTGGGGAGACTGCTTGGGATTCTCTCTCTCTCTCTCTCTCTCTCTCTCTCTCTCTCTCTCTTTCTCTCTCTCTCTCCTCTCTCTCTCTGCCCCTCCCATACACTCACTCTCTCTCTTGCTCTCTCTCTCGAAAAATAAACTTAAAAAAATTTTTTTTTTTAAATAGAAAGAAAAAAAAGACTTTTAAGTCATTCCATCCAGGAGCCAAAAACCAAGTGGGAAGGGTGGAGAAATAATTTTCTTGCCTGCTTGCTGCCTGACACACTTATATTGTTTAATAAAAGAGCGCCGGGACTTGCTCAGTGCCTGCAGCATACCTAACTCCTCCCCTAGTCCACCCAGCAAACTTCTACTTTCTGGACACTTGCTCAAGTATCTTCCCCTCTGCAAAGCATCTCCTGACCTCTGCAAGTCAGAGTTACACACTCTTCTTTAACATTTCTTCTCTACCTTATGAAGTCATTATCACTCTAATGACTCTTTACATCTGCCTCCCCCTCTAGACTGAGAGCTCCTCAATGGCAAGGACTATTTCTGATATATCTCTATATCATCAGACCCTAGCATAAAGCATGTACTCAATAAAGACCTTTGTTCCCACCTGTGTTAAACATAACATATTCTACACTATCTCATACTGCCATCTTCAGTTGGAATTACCAACCAGTTCCTAGAAACCCTGATTTTTAAAGACCTGGCTTATATGCCACCTACTTTAAGAAGACTTCTGGGGGGCGCCTGGGTGGCGCAGTCGGTTAAGCGTCCGACTTCAGCCAGGTCACGATCTCGCGGTCCGTGAGTTCGAGCCCCGCGTCGGGCTCTGGGCTGATGGCTCGGAGCCTGGAGCCTGTTTCCGATGCTGTGTCTCCCTCTCTCTCTGCCCCTCCCCCGTTCATGCTCTGTCTCTCTCTGTCCCAAAAATAAATAAACGTTGAAAAAAAAAATTAAAAAAAAAAAAAAGACTTCTGGGAACTCCCACTTCACCTCCTAGTTGCTCTGATATGATCCTTATTATTCTCTGCCTTGTTTTTAAGAATGAAGGGCTTTTCTGTACCCCACTACACTATAAAATCCTTGAGGACAGGGGGCTGACTCATTACTACATCCCACTCTCAGTTTAGCCTACCACAGAGTAGGCCTCAACAAATGTTTTTGCCCAGAATTGGTCTTCCTTTCTCAGTCATGGTGGCTTCCCACATCAACAAACCACAACTCTATCAGGCCCATGCTCTTGTCACCATTATCATAGCGGTCCTCATTTGACCTACCAGGAGAGCCAACTGAACAAGACCCATGTGACGGAGTAAGCCTCACCTAAATTTTTAGACCTTTGCCACCATAGGCAAACCATCCCAGAAATGCCCCCAGAAACTCCTTACTCCACCCCCTTTTTACAAGGTGCAGCCATACAGAGCCAGCCATGCACATCTGGTGAACAACCACTTATTAAAGAGTCTCCTTTGGCTTTTTTGCTGTTATCCTTTTTAACTCAAGGGGGAAAGGGAGATACTGTTTTAAACTATTCTACCTTGATACATTTATCAGCTATAACCACAACTGATGTTTCTATTTGACTCTCCTATTTTACATTATCACATTTGAGCTTCACAACAACCTTAAAAGGCATAAACCCACTTTATATATGCAGTAAATGAAGGTTACAGGGGTTAAATGACTTGTCCAAAGTTATACAGCTAATAACCAAAGCAGTATAGCATACCAGAATAAACAGGGCTTGGACATCAGAAACATCCAGGTTACAATTCTGGCTCCACCATTTACTAGCTGTACAATCTTAGAGTTACTGTGAGGATGAATGAAGTAACATATATGAAAATGCCTAAAGATGTAGGTAGTTGTAGATGTAGATGTGGGTTAATAACTTTGAAAGCCATGGAGTAAGTTACCATGAGAAATACAAATTCACTTGTTATTCAAAGAAGTTCCTCCAAATGATATGAAATATGAGATAATACTCCTGGTTGGATAGAGTGGAGCTCCTCATGTATAGAGTCTTCTAGAAGGCAGTTGGGGTAGTAAGGAGCATATTGGAATCATTTCGTGTGTGGCCTCAAACAAACTAACCTTTTTTTAAATGATTTTATGTTTTAATTAAAATGCAATGCTAAGCCATGAACACAAGCTGATCTGCATCAGTTTCATTTCTTACTGTCCCTAAAGTTTCCAGGGCCACGTGTTATTTCTTTTTTTTTTTTGACTTAAAAACATTTTTTAAATTTATTTTTTACATTTACATCCAAGTTAGTTAGCATAGAGTGCAACAATGATTTCAGGTGTAGATTCCTTAATGCCCCATTTAGCCCATCCCCCCTCCCACAACCCCTCCAGTAACCCTCTGTTTATTCTCCATATTTAAGAGTCTCTTATGTTTTTGTCCCCCTCCCTGTTTTTATATTATTTTTGCCTCCCTTCCCTTATGTTCATCTGTTTTGTATCTTAAAGTCCTCGTATGAGTATATGATATTTGTCTTTCTCTGACTAATTTCACTTAGCAGAATATCCTCTAGTTCCATCCATGTAGTTGCGAATGGCAAGATTTCATTCTTTTTGATTGCCAAGTAATACTCTGTTGTATGTATATACCACATCTTCTTTATCCATTCATCCATCGATGGACATCTGGGCTCGTTCCATACTTTGGCTATTGTTGATAGTGCTGCTATAAACATTGGGGTGCATGTGCCCCTTCGAAACAGCCTACCTGTATCCCTTGGATAAATACCTAGTAGTACAATTGCTGGGTCATAGGGTAGTTCTACTTTTAATTTCTTGAGAAAACTCCATACTGTTTTCCAGAGTAGCTGCACCAGTTTTCATTCCCACCAGCAGTGCAAAAGAGATTCTTTTTCTCCACATCCTCGCCAACATCTGTTGTTGCCTGAGTTGTTAATGTTAGCCATTCTGACAGGTGTGAGGTGGTATCTCATTGTGATTTTGATTTGTATTTCCCTGATGATGACTGATGTTCAGCATTTTTTCATGTGTCGGTTGGCCATCTGGATGTCTTCTTTGAAGAAGTGTCTATTCATGTCTTTTGCCCATCTCTTCACTGGATTATTTGTTTTTTGGTGTTGAGTTTGATAAGCTCTTTATAGATTTTGGATACTAACCCTTTATCTGATATGTCATTTGCAAATATCTTCTCCCATTCCATTGGTTGCCTTTTAGTTTTGCTGATTGTTTCCTTTGCTGTGCAGAGCTTTTTATTTTGATGAAAACCATTTAACCTTTCTAAGCCTTAGCTTCTCATATATAAAAAGGAGCATATCAGGGGCACCTGAGGTGGCTCAGATCATAATCTCATGGTTTGTGGGTTCAAGCCCCACATCCAGCTCCTCAATGACAGTGCAGAGCCTGCTTGGGATTCTCTCTCTCTCTCCCTCTCTCTCTGCTCTTCCTCCACTCTTGTGCTTTCTTTCTGTCTCTCAATAAATAAACTTAAAAAAAAAAAAAGAAAAATGAGCAGATCAATGTGGAAAATGTGGAGGAAATATAAGGAATTATTACTGTTGTAATCACTGTGTGATTCATAGTAAATCAAAAACAACACATTGTATTTTTTTAGTATTGCTTTTCACAGTTTATAAATATTTTCACAAATAGTATTTAGCACAAGTCTTAGAGATGAATACATAATAAAAGTTTGTTGAAATGGACTAAATGCATAGTCTCATGTGTAGTTATTATTTGCCTCTTCATTTTATCCCCATTTGACAGATATGAAAACCAAGGAACAAATATTTTATAAACAACTTGTTTAAGCAAAGGCAACTTAAAGCAGGTTTGGGCCTTGGTTAAAATAATAATAATGATAATCAGAGCCCTCAGCAAGGGAAGACAAGCTCAAAATCATTACATGGGAGTTTCCCCAGACCCCTTCCCAGACCACCAATAATTTTTACTGGCTTCCTTTTCCACTTATTGGTTCTGGTTTAAATTTAAAACTTGACATGTAATGGAGGACGGGAATGATGGTCCAAACCCCCATAAAGGCCTAGAACTTCTGGGACTGGATATTTTTTTAAATGACACACCAATGACAGTTTGCAAATGCCTGTCCCAGATCTCATCAAAGCACTGGGTCATATTCTAAATCTATTTTAAGAGAGTAAAATGTAGCTACTGGAAGATATGTTGTGATCTAATTCATTGTAACAGGAATGAGCTTCATGGAGCAGACAAAAAGGGCTTACCTGTTTTTCCTAGGGCAACTTAACGTCTTTGGCTCTAAGCCTCATATTCCTCATGTGTACATTGGAGATATTAATATCTACCTTGTAGGGATGATAAAAGGGCTACAAATCATGCATAAATGTTTTATCAAAGAGCCTTGTTTGGAATAGATGCCCAGTAAGTGGTAGCTATAAGGATACCATTCTTCAAGATCACCATTTAACTCTGCCCATCAGACAACTCTCCAATTACTAAGTAAGTTTTGCAGATACATTGGCCATAAGAAAGGAGTGCCTCAAACAGCTGATGCATGTATCCCTGTTATAGGCAAGGTAGATGGTCCCTAGGTAATGAAGTTGTGTCTGATGACTTAAATCTGGATACTGACAACCAAAAAATGCTGTTTTCATGTACCTTATTTCATTTAATCCTCACAACAACCCAGGGGTTATTATTAATTTTATTTTATAGAAGAGAAATTTGTCCAAATCCATAGTGACAAAGGTAGAAATTATACATAGGTCTTCCAACTCAAATGTGCTTTTTACTAGGGCATGTTGTTGGTGTCCTGTAGATATTGATCACGTCCAAGAAACCTTGATAAAATGGTGCTTTGACCATGGAAAGCTGAAGATGAGGTTCTGGGTTATAATAACCCTAAACTCAAGACAATCCTGAAGAGGAGCACTTAGACCATGAACAGCTTTGTCATTGGCCTTTCTGTCTTTCTATCCTACTCTAACTCCCACTCCTTCTCCCAACCCACCCTTCAGGGACACCACAACTACTTTTATTTCTTTATATTCCAACTTTAGAGGTGACTGTCCTATCAGCTCTTCGTGAACAAGGCACATTTGTGATGTCAGCATTTAGAAATACAGGATGCTTGATTGAAACTATGGAAAAAAAGCTGAGGAGCTCTCTGAATATACAAAGAACCAGTTTATTTGCATGAGACTTTGAGAAAGGCCTTCCATATAAATGGTGCTAAGTTACAAAAACAAAAAAATTAAACTACAATTGTAGTGATAATCTGGAGCTCATGCTTGCAAGCTGTTGCTTGCATAAATATAGCCCATTATTGTTCATGTTTGCCTAGGGCAGAAAGAATATGTGAGGCTGCACAATAATAACAATTGTGCTACACAAATAACTTTCCCTGTGCCAGGAACTGAAAAGAACAAGCAGTAAGATTTTTAAATGCCACGCACACCCAGGGTGTGATAGAACATTTCAAAATTGTCTTCATCACTAATTTTTCAGGGCAACGGGGTGTCCTGGGAAGAGTCTGAATTTAGAACTGGGAAGGCCCAGTCTGGTCCAGTCTCAATTCTGCTACTTCCTAATTTTGTTAATTTGGACATGACTGTGAACTCTACCAAGCCATTGTTTCCTGCTAAACTGAAGGTAATAATAGGTAATAATAGCACCTACCTGGTTGTGCTATTATAATGATTAAATGAGGTTTCATGTGAAAGCAGTTAGCCTGTAACCTGGCACACAATGGACACTAGATGAGCAGTAGCTTCTTTTTCTTCTTATTAGATATGGATTATTAGAGATTATTTAGGATTTGAGAAATCAGAAACAAAATAGAAATCATTTTTAAAGATCTTCCCTGGTTTACCAAAACTTACCTTAATGGGTTTTTTAAATAAAATCCATTCATCTATTAGTAATATTTATTGAGTACTACAGAGTAAGGAAGATTGTTACATTCATGTCCCAGAAGTTCCATTGGCTCCTAGTGAGCAAGCAAATGCAGTTTTATACTTGCCCTGTTTCCTTCTTTTTTCTTTCCTTGCTTGCCTTTCTTTCCTCTTTCTTTCTTTCTTTCTTTCTTTCTTTCCTTCTTTCTTTCCTTATTTCCTTCTTCCTTTCTTTTTTTCTGTATGAAAGGTCCTGGAAACTATAAGAAACCAAAAGAACATCATGGGAAACAAAATATTTGCACTCAAGACTGCAGGTCCTTTCATCTGTGGATTTCAAAGCATTGTCTCCAACACTAATTACTAGCCCTGCTTAACATGTGGGAATGCTGAGACACCATCAAATTAAGAAGCTTGCCCTAAATCACAAGGCAAGTCAGTGGATGGGCTACAGACAGAACAAAGCTGTCCTGTTTGCCAGCTTTGGGCTCTAAAGTAGGACACATGAGAGTCAATAGAGGCTTCTCCTCATTACGAGGAGAAAAGTTTGGGGAATTCTGATTTTGTACCTTTGAATCATTTCAGTGACAAGAGCATGGGCTTTAGAGTCAACTTGGACTTCAAATCTCAGTTCTGCTTCTTAAGAACTGTGCAAAGTCAAATCATAAGTTAAGTCTTAGTTTCCTTCTCTATAAAATGGGGATATTCATTCTTACATCTAAGGATTTAGGGAGAGTTAAATGATGCAACTTTTGTGAAACTACCTGGCGCCATGTCCTGCACTTAGCAGGTTCACATAGTTGGAGAAAACTAAGACCTGCCACATACACACATAATGACAAACAACTCTTTCAGTCAAAGATTTTCTAAGCCATAATCACAGTTGTGTCTCAGTTAAAAATGATGACTGTGTACTGAACATCTTATAACACAAATAAAGGATGCCTTGTTTAGTCCATCGCTTTTCTTAATTTATTCTGTGCTTTTTTCCATAAAAAGTCCAAGCTATCAGCAAGTTTTGTTGGCTCAACCTCCAATATATATCTGAAATTCCATTTCTGTTTTCAAAATATATTCCAGATCTGACCATTTCTCTGTCTTCACTGCCACCATGACCTGTCTCCTGGGCCACTCCTAAAGCTCCTTAACTAAGCTCCCCAATTCCATGTTTGCACTTACATCTATTACCCTTATCACAGACAGTGATCTTTTAAAACAAACAAACAAAAAGATCTTGTAATTTCTGTTTAAAACCCTCTGGGACTTCTCAGACCCCTGACCATCACTTACAAAGGGGCCAGGTCTTTCCAGGTAAAGTAGGAGTCAGCAAAGAAGAACAAGTATGTTTTGAGCATTCTGAGATGTTTGGTGGAATGGAACTTGGTGGGGATAGAAGAGGGAGGAGCTAGCAGAAAAAGATGGAGGAGATGTTAGGACATACTCAGAAGGAATCATGTCCGGGTCAGAAGAGGCTTAGGGAAATGTGTTTGTCTTGAGTTTCTCAGACAAGCAAAATCATTAGTGGCCACAAAAGGGATCACTATTGTTTTGTGTTGATAACATTTTCAAATCTAGTTGCCTTGATTTTTATAAAGGACAATATGTAATCTATTTTACCCTTTCAAAAGGAAGTCAGGAACCCTGACATCAGGACAGTGGTTAAGAGGATGGGCTTTGGAATCAGACAAATTTGAGATTAGATCAAGGTCCTCTACTTATAAACTATAACAGCATGGACAATTTACTAAAAGTCTTTGAGCCTCAGTTTTATGGAAACTACATCCGAGTGATAAAGGAAATTAAATGGACAATGCTTATAAAGCACATTACACAGTGTCTGGCACATGGGAATAAGTGCTCAACAAATGGGGACTATCATATTATGGTTATGACAATGATAATTAATGATTTGCTTATCCTTATAATTGTCCTATGTTGTCTAACTTTACTAATAAACACTGTCAATGTCTTCACCCCTAACAGAGATCTGAAGTAAATCTGTCAAATTTTGAAAATCTCAGGAGACTGTCCTCATTCATAGAAACATTTGGCCCTGAGAGATTAAAAAAAAAAAAAAAGGTACCTATTTCACTGAAGGCACTGTCCACTCTATCCTACAGTCCAGAAAATCAAAGTATGTAAAGAGAGGAGTAGCATGATGTTTGCATTTAACTGTATATGAATGTAATTATATGCCTTCAGTGCTCAGTGTTTAAAGAAAGGGGGTTTTGTTGTTACTTTCAATATTATCTCTATATGCAAGCCAAGGATTTCAGCTGATGCTCAACCAGAGAAGCAAGGATTTGATTTAAGCCTGAAGAAAATAATTGGCTGTTTTGAGCTTATGCAGACACAATGTGTCTGTATATTATACTGAATAATTTCTAGAATTTTTCTGGGATAATTCTGACAATACACAAGTTTTGCCTTTCTAAGTGTCAAGCTTAACCTCAAGTAAGATACAGCTGTTCTTTTTGCAAAATTATATTCTATAAGTAGGTAAGATGAAGGAAGTAAATGATTAAGAGCACGGGTTTTGTGTCGCAGACTTGGTTTCAAATTCTGGAAACTTAGGCAAGTTACTTAACTACTCTGCCCCTCATGTGTGAAATGGAAATGATAATCCCTACCTCACTACATATTTTGGGTAGTTTTGTTACATCAAAATGCAGTGGGGTCTAGAAAATCATCAACTTTGAAGAATTGGATTCAAGAAAACCAATAGTTTTTGAAAGGCTATAAATTTGAATTTCTATATAAAACAAATTATCTCTATAATTAAATGTCTACCCAAAGGACACTGAGAAAAAACATTTTTTTACTACTTAATAGAGAAGATTCTGATTGGAACTTCAAGGGAACAGTAATTATTTCAGGCCTATAAGGGAACATTGAACAACATCCTGCAAACTCCTAGCCTAGTAGGCTCATTTTCAGACCACTGATTAGAACTACCAAGGACAGGTTTACTGAAGTATGGGACTTATAAAGAGCAGATAAATAGGCTTCTACCCATTTATTAATTTATTCAACAAGTTAAGTTTTAAGTATATACTATGCCCCAAGCATTTTGCAAGGTAGGGGAGTTACAAAAGTGTATAAGGCATAGTCTCCACCCTCAAGGAGCACATGGCCTAGAAAGGAAGACAGACAAGCAAAATGGCAATTATAAATGCAATGTAATAAAGTTAAAAGAATAAGATCCCAGTGATATGGAAATACACTGGAGGAATGTAACATCTGCACTGTGGGACAAGGGAGGGGAGGCTTCCTAGTAGAAGTTGTGTACAAGCTGAGATCTGGAGCATGAGCAGAAATTACCTTGAAGCACGGGATAGATGGAGAGTGGAGTGTATCAGGCACAGGGAATAATGTGCACAAAGGCCCAGAAGCAAAAAAGAGCAAGGAGCTGGGAAAAATACTGTGATTCAGTTGGGTCAGATTTTAAGGATGCAAAGCTAACATGAGATGCAAGTAAGTAAATGAGAAGTGAAATCTTTATTCTTTTTTTATTTATTTTTAAAAAAAAATTTTTTTAATGTTTTATTTTATTTTTGAGACAGAGAGAGATAGAGCATGAGTGGGGGAGGGGCAGAGAGAGAGAGAGAGAGGGAGACACAGAATCCAAAGCAGGCTCCAGGCTCCGAGCTGTCAGCACAGAGCCCGACGCGGGGCTCGAACTCACAGACGGTGAGATCGTGACCTGGGCCAAAGTTGGAAGCTCAACTGACCGAGCCACCCAGGAGCCCCTATTCTTTTTAAAAAAAAAAAAAAATTTTTTAAACGTTTATTTATTATTGAAAGACAGAAAGAGACAGAGCGTGAGCAGGAGAGGGGCAGAGAGAGAGAGGGAGACACAGAATCTGAAGCAGGCTCTAGGCCCTGAGCTGTCAGCACAGAGCCTGACAGAGGGCTCAAACTCACAAACAGTGAGATCATGACCTGAGCTGAAGTCGGACACTTAACCCACTGAGCCACCCAGGTGCCCCTGTGAAATCTTTATTCAAAGGGCAACGTGGAGTCATTGAGAGGTTTCAAGGTTGGGAAATAAAAACCCAAAATTGTGTTTTAGAAAGGTCACTCTCAGGGTGCCTGGGTGGCTCAGTCAATTAAGCGTCTGACTTCGACTCAGGTCATGAGTTCAAGCCCCGCGTCAGGCTCTGTGCTGACAGCTCAGGGCTGGGAGCCTGCTTTGGATTCTGTGTCGCCCTCTCTCTCTCTGTGCCTCCCCATCTCACACTCCGTCTCTTTCTGTCTCTCAAAAATGAATAAATGTTAAAAAAATATATTAAAAAAAAAAGAAAGAAAGGTCATTCTCTTCGACATTGTACTGGAGGTTCTAAGCAGGGCAATTATGCAAGAAAAAGATATGAAAGGCATCCAAATTGGAAAGATGTGAACTATCTTTATTCACAAGTGAGATGATCTTGTATGTATGGAAATTCCAAAGGAACAACAAAAAATTTATTAGAATAAACAAATTCAGCAAGATTGCAAAATTCAAGATCAATAGCAGTTGTATTTCTATATACTAGCAATGAATAATAGGAAAATGGAATTAAGATGATAATTTTATTACCAATAGCATCAAAAAGAAACGTACCTGAGAATAAATTTAAAAGAAGACATTTAAGACTTACAACTGATAACTCTAAAATATCACTGAAAAAAAATTAAAAAGACCTAATAAATGCAGACTTTTCCTGTTCATGGATTAGAAAACTCAAGGCTGTTGAGATGTCAATCTTGCAAAAGATTCAGAATAGCCAATCTTGAAAATGAAGAACAAAGTTGAAAGATTCACACTCCCCGATTTCAAAGTTACCACTGAAGTAGAGTAACCAAGGCGGCTATTGGTTATTGCCATAAGGAGGTATTGGCATAAGGAAAGACATATAAATCAATGAAACAGAATTGAAACTTCAAAAATAAACCCATACGTTTATGGTCAATTGGTTTTCCTTTTTTTTAAGTAATCTCTACACCCAACATGGAGCTCAAACTCACAATCCCACAAGATCAAGAGTTTCATGCTCTACAAAAAAGCCAGCCAGGTACCCCTATGGTCACTTGATTTTCTTTTTCTTTTTTTTTTTTTTTTACTGTTTACTTATTTTTGAGAGAGACAGAGACAGAATCTGAGTGCATTGGGGCAGAGAGAGAGGGAGGCACAGAATCCGAAGCAGGCCCCAGGCACCAAGCTATCAGCACAGAGCCTGATGCAGGGCTTGAACTCATGAGCTGTGAGATCATGCACTAAGCCAAAGTCGGATGCTCAACCGACTGAGCCAGCCAGGTGCCCTGGTCACTTGATTTTGAACAAGAGTGCCAAGACAATTCAGAGTTCAAAACAATTCAATGGGGAAAAGAATAGGTTTTTTTCAACAAATGGTATTTGGACAGCTGGATATCCACATGCAAAAGAATGAAGTTGGGCCCCAACCTCATTCCATATATCAAAATAGTTCATTGATATAAAATGTAAGTCTATAAAGCTCTTAGAAGAAAGTAAGTTCCCTAACTCTAAAACATTAAGAGGAAAACATAGTTGTAAATCTTCATGACTTTGGATTAAGCAATGCTTTCTTAGCTATAACACCAAAAGCATAAGCAACAAAAGGAAAAATAGATCAATTGAACATCAAAATTTAAAACTTTTGTGCTTCAAAGGGCACCATGAAGAAAATGAAGACAATCCAAGGAATGGGAGAGTATTTTTGCAAATTATATGTCTGATAAATAAATTGGTCAGAATATATTTAAAAAGTCTTACAGCTCGGGTAGGGGCTCCTGGGTGGCTCAGTCACTTAGGTGTCCTACTCTTGGTTTTGGCTCTGGTCATGATCTCACAGTTAAGAGAAGAGCCTGCTTGGAATTCTCTCTCTCCCTCTCTATCTGCCCTTCCCCCCTCAAAATAAACATTAAAAAAAATTATTTTTAATTTTAATGTTTTTTTTAGATTTATTTTTGAGAGAGAGAGAGCCAGAGTATGAGTGGAGGAGGGGGAGGGAGAGAGGGAGACACAGAATCCAAAGCAAGCTCCAGGCTCTGAGCTGTCAGCACAGGCCTGACATGCGGTTCAAAATTCGTGAACCACGAGTTCATGACCTGAGTGGAAGTTGGGTGCTTAACCGAATGAGCCATTCAGGAGCCCCAACATTTTTTTTAAATGGGTAAATTATTTGAATAAGCATTTCTCCAAAGAATATGTACATGTGACCAAAAAAATGCACAAAATATGGTCAACAGCTCACATCATTAATCGTTACGGAAATGCTAATCACAACCATAGTGAAATAGCACTTTACACCTACTAAAACGGTTACAATTTTTAAATGGATAATAACAACTGCATATCTACATGCAAAAGAACGTTGTTGAGATTGTTATAATAATCTAGTATTGGGGCATCTGGGTGGCTCAGTCGGTTAAGTGTTCAACTCTCTATCTCAGCTCAGGTCATAATCTCACAAACTGCGAGATCGAGCCCCTCATCTGCCTTGTTAGCACAGAGGCTGCTTGGGATTCTCTCTCTACCTCTCTCTCTGCTCCTCCCCTGCTCGTGCTTGCTCTCTCTCAAAATAAATAAATAACCTTAAAAATAATAATAATCCAGTATTGGCAAGGATGTGGAGAAATTGGACTCTCCATACATTTCTGGTGGAAATATACAATGATACAGCCACTCTGGAAGACAATTGGGCAGTTCCTCAAAGAGTTAAACATAGAGTTATCATATGCCCCAACAATTCTACTCTTAAGTATATAGCCAAGGGAATTAAAAACATATGTCTGCATAAAAAACATGCACATGAATATTCACAATAATGTTATTTATAATAACAAAAAGTGTAAAAAAACAAATGTCCATCATTGATGAATAGATAAATACACATGGTGTATCTACACAATGGAGTACTATTCAGCAATAAAAAGGAATGAAGTACTGATAAATGCTACAACATGGATGAACCTTGAGAACATTATGCCATGTGAAAAAACCCAGATATAAAAGGCTTTCATGCCCCACATTGTATGATTCTATGTATATGAAATGTCCATAATAGGCAAATCCATGAAGACAGAAGTAGATTAACAGTTGTCAGAAGCTGAGAGAAAGGGAAATGAAGAGTAACTGCTAATAGATATAGGGTTTCTTTTTGGAGTGATAAAAATGATCTGCAATTAGATAATGACGATGGTTGTGACTCTGTGAATATACTAAAAACCACTTAATTGTGCATTTGAAAACAAAACAAAAAGAAAGAGATGTCACTCTGGCTCTGTGTATAGGATGGAGCAGTGAGGTCAAGGATGTTTTAAAGAGATACAGATAAGAGTTGTTGGAGCCACAACTATAGCAGAGGCAGTGGTGATACACTTAAGAGGACTGATTATAGAGATATAAAGAAAGCAAAATACCATAGTGGTTAAAGTTGTGGGCTGTAAATAAAAGCACATCCTGATTCCAACTTCAGCTCTACTACTTGCTAATTGTATGATTTAAGTTCCTTAGCCTTTCTGAGCCGCAGTTCCCTCATCTATAAAATAAAGATGATAAAAAATAGAATCTACCTTACAGAGCTATCATGAGGATTTGTTCATTAATTCAAGAAACAGTTATTCAGTACCTACTATGTGCTAAGCTCTGTCCTAGGTACTGAGGATATGGCAGTAAACAAAACAGATAAATCTCTGTCGTCATGTAGCTTATATAAATTATTTATGAAAGTACAAATATATGTAATATATATAATCATAAGTTGATAAGGAGAAAAACATATCAGGGAAGAAAGAAAGATGGATGGGAAAGAATATGAGAAGGAAGAGTGTTTGGGATTTTAAGGGTGGTCAGAAAGGTCCCATGGATAAGGGAACATTAGAGGAAAGACTTTAAGTAAGAGAGTGACAAAGAGTATATCTAGGGTGGGGAGCAATCAAGGCAAAAAGAACAGCAGTGCAAGGCAGGAGTATGCCTAGTGGATTTGGGAAATATGAAGGACACCAATATGGCTGGGGTAGAGTGAGGGAAAGGGTGAATGATTAAGAAAGGAAGTCAGAGGAAGACTGCAGGAAGATGGCGGCGTAGGAGGACGCTGGGCTCACCAAGCGTCCTGCTGATCACTTAGATTCCACCTACACCTGCCTAAATAACCCAGAAAACCGCCAGAGGATTAGCAGAACGGAGTCTCGGGAGCCAAGTGCAGACGAGAGGCCCATGGAAGAGGGTAGGAAGGGCGGTGAGGCGGTGCGCGCTCCACAGACTGGCAGGAGGGAGCCGGGGTGGAGGGGCAGCCTGCCGGCCAAGCAAAGCTCCCGAGTATGGCTGGCAAAAGCGGAGGGGCCAGATGGAGCGTGTTCCGACAGCAAGAGCGACTTAGCGTCTGGGAGGTCATAAGTTAACAGCTCTGCTCAGAAAGCGGCTGGAGGACAAAGGGAGGGAGAGTTGCTGAGCCCCCGGACGACAGAGCTCAGTTTGGTGGGGAACAAAGGCGCTCGCCAGCGCCATCTCCCTCGCCCATCCCCCAGCCAAAATCCCAAAGGGAAACAGTTCCTGCCAGACAACTTGCTCGCACCGCGCAAACACCCAACTCTGTGCTTCTGCGGAGCCAAACCTCTGGCAGCGGATCTGACTCCCTCCCGCTGCCACAGGGCCCCTCCTGAAGTGGATCACCTAAGGAGAAGCGAGCTAAGACTGCCCCTCCTGCCCCCGTGCACCTTGCCTACCCACCCCAGCTAATATGCCAGATCCCCAGCATCACAAGCCTGGCAGGGTGCAAGTAGCCCAGACGTGCCACGCCACCCCACAGTGAATCCCGCCCCTAGGAGAGGGGAAGAGAAGGCACACACCAGTCTGACTGTGGCCCCAGCGGTGGGCTGGGGACAGACATCAGGTCTGACTGCAGCCCCGCCCACCAACTCCAGTTATACACCACAGCACAGGGGAAGTGCCCTGCAGGTCCTCACCACTCCAGGGACTATCCAAAATGACCAAGCGGAAGAATTCCCCTCAGAAGAATCTCCAGGAAATAACAACAGCTAAGGAACTGATCAAAAAGGATTTAAATAATATAACAGAAAGTGAATTTAGAATAATAGTCATAAAATTAATCGCTGGGCTTGAAAACAGTATAGAGGACAGCAGAGAATCTTTTGCTACAGAGATCAAGGGATTAAGGAACAGTCATGAGGAGCTGAAAAACACTTTAAACGAAATGCAAAACAAAATGGAAACGATGACAGCTCGGATTGAAGAGGCAGAGAATAGGTGAACTAGAAGATAAAGTTATGGAAAAAGAGGAAGCTGAGAGAAAGAGAGATGAAAAAATCCAGGAGTATGAGGGGAAAATTAGAGAACTAAGTGATACACTAAAAAGAAATAATATATGCATAATTGGTATCCCAGAGGAGGAAGAGAGAGGGAAAGGTGCTGAAGGGGTACTTGAAGAAATAATAGATGAGAACTTCCCTGAACTGGGGAAGGAAAAAGGCATTGAAATCCAAGAGGCACAGAGAACTCCCTTCAGACATAACTCGAGTCAACCTTCTGCACGACATATCATAGTGAAACTGGCAAAATACAAGGATAAAGAGAAAATTCTGAAAGCAGCAAGGGATAAACGTGCCCTCACATATAAAGGGAGACCTATAAGACTCGTGACTGATCTCTCTTTTGAAACTTGGCAGGCCAGAAAGGATTGGCACGATATCTTCAGTGTGCTAAACAGAAAAAATATGCAGCCGAGAATCCTTTATCCACCAAATCTGTCATTTAGAATAGAAGGAGAGATAAAGGTCTTCCCAAACAACAAAAACTGAAGGAATTTGTCACCACTAAACCAGCCCTACAAGGGATCCTAAGGGGGATCCTGTGAGACAAAGTACCAGAGACATCACTACAAGCATAAAACATACAGACATCACAATGACTCTAAACCTGTATCTTTCTATAATAACACTGAATGTAAATGGATGAAATGCACCAACCAAAAGGCATAGGGTATCAGAATGGATAAAAAAACAAGACCCATCTATTTGCTGTCTACAAGAGACTCATTTTAGACCTGAGGACACCTTTAGATTGAGAGTGAGGGGATGGAGAACTATTTATCATGCTACTGGAGCCAAAAGAAAGCTGGAGTAGCCATACTTATATCAGACAAACTAGACTTTAAATTAAAGGCTGTAACAAGAGATGAAGAAGGGCATTATATAATAATTACAGGGTCTATCCATCAGGAAGAGCTAACAATTATAATTGTCTATGCGCTGAATTCCGGAGCCCCCAAATACATAAAACAATTACTCATAAACATAAGCAACCTGGGGCGCCTGGGTGGTGCAGTCGGTTAAGCGTCCGACTTCAGCCAGGTCACGATCTCGCGGTCCATGAGTTCGAGCCCCGCGTCAGGCTCTGGGCTGATGGCTCAGAGCCTGGAGCCTGTTTCCGATTCTGTGTCGCCCTCTCTCTCTGCCCCTACCCCGTTCATGCTCTGTGTCTCTCTGTCCCAAAAATAAATAAACGTTGAAAAAAAAAATTAAAAAAAAAAAAAAACATAAGCAACCTTATTGATAAGAATGTGGTAATTGCAGGGGACTTTAACACTCCACTTACAGAAATGGATAGATCATCTAGACACACGGTCAATAAAGAAACAAGGGCCCTGAATGAGACATTGGATCAGATGGACTTGACAGATATATTTAGAACTCTGCATCCCAAAGCAACAGAATATACTTTCTTCTCGAGTGCACATGGAACATTCTCCAAGATAGATCATATACTGGGTCACAAAACAGCCCTTCATAAGTTTACAAGAATTGAAATTATACCATGCATACTTTCAGACCACAATGCTATGAAGCTTGAAATCAACCACAGGAAAAAGTCTGGAAAACCTCCAAAAGCATGGAGGTTAAAGAACACCCTACTAACGAATGAGTGGGTCAACCAGGCAATTAGAGAAGAAATTTAAAAATATATGGCAACAAATGAAAATGAAAATACAACAATCCAAACGCTTTGGGACGCAGCAAAGGCAGTCCTGAGAGGAAAATACATTGCAATCCAGGCCTATCTCAAGAAACAAGAAAAATCCCAAATATAAAATCTAACAGCACACCTAAAGGAACTAGAAGCAGAACAGCAAAGGCAGCCTAAACCCAGCAGAAGAAGAGAAATAATAAAGATCAGAGCAGAAATAAACAATATAGAATCTAAAAAATCTGTAGAGCAGATCAACGAAACCAAGAGTTGGTTTTTTGAAAAAATAAACAAAATTGACAAACCTCTAGCCAGGCTTCTCAAAAAGAAAAGGGAGATGACCCAAATAGATAAAATCATGAATGAAAATGGAATTATTACAACCAATCCCTCAGAGATACAAGCAATTATCAGGGAATACTATGAAAAATTATATGCCAACAAACTGGACAACCTGGAAGAAATGGACAAATTCCTGAACACCCACACTCTTCCAAAACTCAATCAGGAGGAAATAGAAAGCTTGAACAGACCCATAACCAGTGAAGAAATTGAATCAGTTATCAAAAATCTCCCAACAAATAAGAGTCAGGACCAGATGGCTTCCCAGGGGAGTTCTACCAGACGTTTAAAGCAGAGATAATACCTATCCTTCTCAAGCTATTCCAAGAAATAGAAAGGGAAGGAAAACTTCCCAACTCATTCTATGAAGCCAGTATTACTTTGATTCCTAAACCAGACAGAGACCCAGTAAAAAAAGAGAACTACAGGCCAATATCCCTGATGAATATGGATGCAAAAATTCTCAATAAGATACTAGCAAATCGAATTCAACGGCATATAAAAAGAATTATTCACCATGATCAAGTGGGATTCATTCCTGGGATGCAGGGCTGGTTCAACATCTGCAAATCAATCAACGTGATACATCACATTAATAAAAAAAAAGAGAAGAACCATATGATCGTGTCAATCGATGCAGAAAAGGCCTTTGACAAAATCCAGCACGCTTTCTTAATAAAAACCCTTGAGAAAGTTGGGATAGAAGGAACATACTTAAAGATCATAAAAGCCATTTATGAAAAGCCCACAGCTAACATCATCCTCAATGGGGAAAAACTGAGAGCTTTTTCTTTGAGATCAGGAACACAACAGGGATGCCCACTCTCACCGCTGTTGTTTAACATCGTGTTGGAAGTTCTAGCATCTGCAATCAGACAACAAAAGGAAATCAAAGGCATCAAAATTGGCAAAGATGAAGTCAAGCTTTCGCTTTTTGCAGATGACATGATATTATACATGGAAAATCCGATAGACTCCATGAAAAGTCGGCTAGAACTGATACATGAATTCAGCAAAGTTGCAGGATACAAAATCAATGTACAGAAATCAGTTGCATTCTTATACACTAACAATGAAGCAACAGAAAGACAAATAAAGAAACTGATCCCATTCACAATTGCACCAAGAAGCATAAAATACCTAGGAATAAATCTAACCAAAGATGTAAAAGATCTGTATGCTGAAAACTATAGAAAGTTTATGAAGGAAATTGAAGAAGATATAAAGAAATGGAAAGACATTCCCTGCTCATGGATTGGAAGAATAAATATTGTCAAAATGTCAATACTACCCAAAACTATCTACACATTCAATGCAATCCCAATCAAAATTGCATCAGCATTCTTCTCGAAACTAGAACAAGCAATCCTAAAATTCATATGGAACCACAAAAGGCCCCGAATAGCCAAAGTAATTTTGAAGAAGAAGACCAAAGCGGGAGGCATCACAATCCCAGACTTTAGCCTCTACTACAAAGCTGTCATCATCAAGACAGCATGGTATTGGCACAAAAACAGACACATAGACCAATGGAATAGAATAGAAACCCCAGAACTAGACCCACAAACGTATGGCCAACTCATCTTTGACAAAGCAGGAAAGAACATCCAATGGAAAAAAGTCTCTTTAACAAATGGTGTTGGGAGAACTGGATAGCAACATGCAGAAGGATGAAACTAGACCACTTTCTCACACCATTCACAAAAACAAACTCAAAATGGATAAAGGACCTGAATGTGAGACAGGAAACCATCAAAACCCTAGAGGAGAAAGCAGGAAAAGACCTCTCTGACCTCAGCCACAGCAATTTCTTACTCGACACATCCCCAAAGGCAAGGGAATTAAAAGCAAAAGTGAATTACTGGGACCTTATGAAGATAAAAAGCTTCTGCACAGCAAAGGAAACAACCAACAAAACCAAAAGGCAACCAACGGAATGGGAAAAGATATTTGCAAATGACATTTCGGACAAAGGGCTAGTATCCAAAATCTATAAAGAGCTCACCAAACTCCACACCCAAAAAACAAATAACCCAGTGAAGAAATGGGCAGAAAACATGAATAGACACTTCTCTAAAGAAGACATCCGGATGGCCAACAGGCACATGAAAAGATACTCAGCGTCGCTCCTCATCAGGGAAATACAAATCAAAACCACACTCAGATATCACCTCACGCCAGTCAGAGTGGCTAAAATGAACAAATCAGGAGACTATAGATGCTGGAGAGGATGTGGAGAAACGGGAACCCTCTTGCACTGTTGGTGGGAATGCAAATTGGTGCAGCCACTCTGGAAAGCAGTGTGGAGGTTCCTCAGAAAATTAAAAATAGATCTACCCTATGACCCAGCAATAGCACTGCTAGGAATTTACCCAAGGCACACAGGAGTACTGATACATAGGGGCACTTGTACCCCAATGTTCATAGCAGCACTCTCAACAATAGCCAAATTGTGGAAAGAACCTAAATGTCCATCAACTGATGAATGGATAAAGAAATTGTGTTTTATATACACAATGGAATACTACGTGGCAATGAGAAAGAATGAAATATGGCCTTTTGTAGCAACGTGGATGGAACTGGAGAGTGTGATGCTAAGTGAAATAAGCCATACAGAGAAAGACAGATACCATGGTTTCACTCTTATGTGGATCCTGAGAAACTTAACAGAAACCCATGGGGGAGGGGAAGGAAAAAAAAAAGAGGTTAGAGTGGGAGAGAGCCAAAGCATAAGAGACTGTTAAAAACTGAGAACAAACTGAGGGTTGATGGGGGGTGGGAGGGAGGGGAGGGTGGGTGATGGGTATTGAGGAGGGCACCTTTTGGGATGAGCACTGGGTGTTGTATTGAAACCAATTTGACAATAAATTTCATATATTGAAAAAAAAAAAAGAAAGGAAGTCAGAGAGGTTATAGTATCCTACATCAAGTGAGGCCTTATGGACCATTTTAAAGACTTTGTCTTTTACACTGAATGAGATGGAAAGTTACGGGAGTTTTGAACAGAGGAAGAACATAGTATAGCTTAGGTTTAAAAAAGATTATTTGGACTACTGTGGGAAAAATATAGTGTAGATAACAAGAGCAGAAAGCAGTAAAATAAATGTGATATTGTTACAACAATCCAGATATGATGATTACTTGGGTCAGAGAGTTAGCAATTGGAGGTGGGGGAGAATGGGAGTTAGGGGAAGAAGTGGTAGGAAGTGGTCAGATCTGTATATATTTTGAAGGTAGAGCCTACTTGGTTTGCTAAAGATCTGAGGTATGAGAGAAGAAAAGAGTCAAGGATGATGCTTGGTTTTTGCCAGTTTTTGCCTAATGGGGTGAGATGGGGGAAGACTGGAAAAAACCAACTTGGGGAGAACATCAGGAATTTTGTCTTGCTCTAGGTTTGCTTTTTAGCAAACCTTTTAAAAGCAAAGCTTTTTAGGTGCTTTACATTTTTTTTTTATTTTAGAGAGAGAAAGAGCAGGGGAGAGGCAGAGGGAGAGAGAATTTTAAGTAGGCTCCATGGTCAGCATGGAGTCTGATGCAGGACTTGATCCCAAGACCCTGGGATTATGACCTGAGCCAAAATCAAGAATTGGACACTCAACTGACTGAACACCCAGGTGCCCCATAAGTTTGAGATACTTTTTAAACATCTAAGTTGAAATGTCAAGAATGCAATTGGAATAAAAGTGTGGAGTTCAGAGGGCCAATAACATTAAAGCCATGAGACTGGGTAAGACTATCTGTACAAAGAGTGTCTGTAGATCCAACAAGTCCAACTGCAGCCACTCCAATGTTAGAGATCAAGGAAATGAAGTAGAACTAGCAAAAGAGAGGGAACTGAGAAAGAGCAACCACCAGTGAGTTTCCAGCAAAACCAGGAGAGCATGGTGTCTGCCCTGGAACCAAATAAAGACAAATGTTTCAAGAAGAAATGAGGAAGGAAGGAGGAAGTTAGCAAATGTGCCCGGTCTGATCATAGAGCTACTTAGATAAGAACTGAGAATTGACCTCCAGATTTATCCACATGGAGTTCTTTTGTGACCTTGGTAAAAAGAGCTTTAGTTAAGGGAGGGGATAAAACCTGATTGAGTGGACTCTAGAAAGAATAAAAAGGTAGGACTTGAAATCAAGGAATAATATATAATTCTTTACAGATATTTGACTGAAATGAAGAGCAGAGAAATAATGTGTTAGCTAGAAGGGAACATGGAGTCAAGAGAATTTTCTTTTTTTAATATTAGATATACTATAATGCTTTTTTAAGCTGATGGGATGATCCTTTGGAAAGGGAAATATGATGAGATAGATAAGAGAGAGAACTGCTGGAGCATAAGGGAAAGGATTGGCTTTCAGAGTACCATTGAGAGGACAGGAATATGCAGGCATGGATGAAGGCGGGTGGGTTATCTGCTGAGAGGGAACAGAAAGAAGAAGGTACTGGAAGTTTGAAGGGAAAAAAGGTATGAAATAATCATTTAGGGAAAGTAGATGGACTATTAAATAAAATGATTACCAGATAGCAGTAAAGGATCACTTGAGATTAGTGGTAATGAATTTGTAGAGTCCAGTTGACATCATTGTGGGTTTTCTTCAACAACTTTCCAAAAGGTAGAAAGTAGGTGGAGAGTTAGATTGTCCTGGGTAGGAGTTTTGTGAGGCAAAATAACAAAGCAACAAAAGCAAACGAGAAGCAGACATATCAAGGGAATTATTATAACATTGGACATTGGAATTTAAGTGGGTAAGAAAAGAAGTAAGGATATAAGATGGGTAAGGAATGGTCAAGAGGTGTTGGGATCACTGGTCCAGGGGTTATCAGAGCACTGTTAGAGTTGGGATGTTGGAAGGAGTGAGCTGGAAAGGCAGGAGTGGTAGAAAGATAAGAAAGAACATTGGTAGGGGTGCCTGGGTGGCTCAGTCAGTTAAGCATCCGACTCTTGATTTCACCTCAGGTCATGATCTCACAGTTGTGAGATTGAGCCCTGCATGGGGCTCTGCACTGAGAGAAAAGCCTGCTTAGATTCTTACCCACCCTCTCCCTCTGCTCCTCCCCAACTTGCATGCCCCCTTTCTCTTCCTCTCTCTCTCTCTCCCTCAGAAGCAAAATGTTTAAAAAGAAAGATTAGTAGATTACTAATAAATGGAAACACTCCCTAAGAAATAATAGTAGTATTAAGACCCAGTCTATGCCCCCCAAGTGCTCATTATGTAGTGCAGAAGAAAAGGCAGAAATGAATGCTCAAGATAAGTACATGCAATGCCTGTGGGGGCCAAAAGGAATCTTCAAGTAAATGTGAGGGTCAGATCAAGGAAAAACATCCAAAGAAGGTGGCATTTGAGGTGAACCTCAAAATGGAGCACGTGCAGAGCACAGCCTGATATACCACAGCACTTAAACTATTGCAGCAAGTGTTCAGAAAGCAGTGGTTGGAGGAGCGTGTGGGTGGCTCAGTCAGTTAAGCGTCAGCTTTGGCTCAGGCCATGATCTTGCGGTCCGTGGGTTCCATGCCTGCATCAGGCTCTGCGCTGACAGCTTAGAGCCTGGAGCCTGCTTCAGATTCTACGTCTCCCTCTCTCTCTGCCTCTCCCCTGGTCACACTCTGTCTTTCTCTCTCTCAAAAATAAATAAACATCAGAAAAGTTTTGCAGGGGAAGGAAAAAAAAAAGAAAGAAAGGTTAGAGAGGAAAGGAGCCAAATCATAAGAGACTCTTAAAAACTGAGAACAAACTGAGGGTTGATGGGGGTTGGGAGGGAGAGGAGGGTGGGTGATGGGTATTGAGGAGGGCACCTGTTGGGATGAGCACTAGGTGTTGTATGGAAACCAATTTGACAATACATTTCATATTTAAAAAAGAAAAAGAAAGAAAGAAAGAAAGAAAGAAAGAAAGAAAGAAAGAAAGAAAGAAAGAAAGAAAAAGAAAACCGTGGTTGGTGCATGGGATGGGAACTATGGCAGGACACGAGACTAAAGCATGGGCTGGGGCCAGGTTAGGCTGGTAATAGTGTGAGCATTTGAAACATCAGGCTGATGTGTGAGCATTTTTCTACAGGTAATAGTGAGGTTAGGAGCCCTTCTGCATAATTGAGCCCACTTGTTAGCATGATAGGAAGTCATATTGGTTTCTGTATTTTAATCAATCTAAAAGTGCTTTCTTCTCCATTATATATTATGTCATATTTATAGTTTTGTACTTCTCTTGGATTTTCTGATTGTCCTTGTAAGATCATCTCTAGTCTACTGCATTGATACTGTTATTTCTCTCCAAATAATGTATTGCCACATGCCCATTCCCTTTTTTTCCAACTTCATCTTCCAACTTCAATTTCATCCCCCAGTGTTGGTAGGAAAGTCTAATTATGTGACCCCTTTAGGCCCTACCAGAAAGGGGTAGGAAATAGGTTGGTTGTGATCAGAACTATGCTGTCCAGAGCATTAGGACTAGTCAAAGTGGACAAGATTTGGGCCGCCTGAGTGGCTCAGTCGGTTAATTGTCCGACTTCAGCTCAGGTCATAATCTCATGGTCCGTGAGTTTGAGCCCCGCGTCAGGCTCTGTGCTGCCAGCTCAGAGCCTGGAGCCTGCTTCGGATTCTGTGTCTCCCTCTCTCTCTGCCACTCCCCTGCTCATGCTCTGTCTCTCTGTCTCAAAGATAAATAAAAACATTTTTTTAAAAATTAGCAAAACAAAACAAAACAAAGTGGACAAGATTTGAAGGTGAAGAGTCAAATCCTCCCAGGGTAGAAGAAGACATAAGGGGCACAGTCTCACAACAGAGGTCACAATTTTTTCAGGAACTCAGTATCAGTACCAATGATGGGGTCAGTCTCTTTGCAAGCTATATTTACGATGTTATTTGAAAGTATCAGAACCTCTGTCTTTACAGACTAACCAGGGTAAATGTTAAAACCATTATCTTTTCAGGGTGCCTGGGTGGCTCAGTCGGTTAAGCATCCGACTTCAGTTCAGGTCATGATCTCACAGTCCGTGAGTTTGAGCTCTGCATTGGGCTCTGTGCTGACAGCTCAGAGCCTGGAGCCTGCTTCAGATTCTGTGTCTCCCTCTCTCTCTGCCCCTCCCCTGCTCATGCTCTGTCTCTCTCTGTCTCAAAAATAAATAAAAACATTAAAAAAATTTTTTTTAAATCAAGCAAGAACTGCCTTAAAAAAATTATCTTTTCTACCACATTATTGTGGTTTGGTCAAGTCCCTTCCCTCCTCTGGACCCAAGGCCCTGTCTATAAAATGTGGGGGCTGGATTCATCCTTTTCTAGAGCTGCTTCCAACTGACATGCTCTAATTTTTCTGTTACCTTCTATTCTGTATTAAATTCATGACATGTGACAGGCATTTTTCTAAGGATGAGACCCTTTTTCTCACCCCCTTCTCTCCTCACCCTTGTTATGAATTATGTTGGTCTTTTCTTGTTTAAAAGATTTGGAAAAAGTGATGTGTTAGGAGGTTTATTTCACATGGCATATTTGAGAGAAAATCACATAAAGGGCTTTGTTTTGTTCCAGCAGCTGAAACAGTAAAACCACCAGAATGACATACAGCGTCATTTTGTACTGCCCTCAAGTGGTGACCCAAATGTCTTCTTGGTTGTAGTTTAAGGAATAAAATGTTTTCAGAGGAGCCTAACGCAACTGGCTTTGATCGAATCTCTTATAAAAGATGGGCTGAGGGTCATTGTTGTTTTCATCAGCATACAAATCTGTTCTAGTTTCTCCTATCTTTAAAGAGCTATTTTATAACCCTGACTCTCTCTCCAGTCCTATTTCTCTGCTTCCCTTCAGAGCCAAATTTTTCAAGAGTTATCAGTATACTCTTTCTAGTTCATTTCCAGTTTATTTTTAAGCTTTTTACTTCAAAATAATTGCAAACTTTCAGAAGAGGTGCACTAATATTATGAAGAATTCCTATACACTCTTCACCCCAATGCACCAGAATTTAATATTTTGCCACAGTCTCTTTGTGTGTGTTTGCATATGTGTATGAATGCATGCATATATACAAATGTTTCTTGAACCATTCGAATTGTAGTATTTACCCCTAATATTCTAAATATTTGAGTGTGTATTTGCTAAGAACAAGGACATTCTCTCTCTTTTTAAATTTTTTTTTAATGTTTGACTATTTTTGAGAGAAAGAGAGAGAAACAGTGTGAGTGGGAGAGGGGCAGAGAGAGGGAGACACAGAATCTGAGGCAGGCTTCAGGCTCTGAGCTGTCAGTACAGAGCCTGATGTGGGGCTAGAACTCAAGAAATGTGAGATCATGACCTGAGCCAAAGTCATGGTTGACTGAGCCAACCTGGCACCCCAGGACATTCTCTTATGTACCTGCATTCCTCCCCCACCCCCAAGTATGATGATCAAATTCAGGAAATTTAACATTGATAGAAGTCCTTATATTTAGTACATATTCAAAGTTCACTTATTGGTCTGATACTGTCCTATCTAGCAATTTTCCCTCTGATCCACTGCCTGATCCCTAATCATGCATTACATTTAACTGTCATGACTCTTTAGTCTCCTTTAATCTAGAGCAGTTCCCCAGTCTTACATTGTTATTCATGATATTGACATTTTTGGGAAGTACATACCAATGTTTTGTAGAATTTCCTTCTATTTGGTTTTGTTTCATGTTTACTTATAATTCTATTTCTTTTTCTTTTTTTTTAGAGGGAGCAGGAATACTACCCAGGGGATGTTATGTCCTCAGTGCATAAGGTGAGGAAAAACATTATGTCACCTGGTCCCATTATTGTTCACCTTTGATCAGTTGGTTAAGATGGCATCTGCCAGGTTTTTTCACTATAAAGTTAGCATTTTTTCCCATATAAGTAAGTAATCTTTGGAGAGGTACTTTGAAACTGTATAAATATCTTGTTCCTCTTCAAATTTATGCTCAAAGTTTTCAACATTCATTGCTAATTGATAGTCTCTACTCCTTCTATGTCCTCAAATGCTGATTATGCTAAAGACTTCTAAATTCATATCTTCATCCCAGACCTCTCTTCTGGGCTCCAAACTTACAACCAACTGCCTAATTGATATCCACTTGGATATTTCACTGACATCTTCAGTTTAATGTGTGTAAAATAAAACTCCAGAGCAACATCTGAATTCATTACTCTAAAGGTGGTCAAGTGGTGATTTTATCATTCCATTATTCCACCTACATTTTTAGTTGGCATTATACTGTAAGCAAGATCTTTCCCTTTTCTCCTATTTATTTGTATATTTATTATTGTCAGTATAGACTTATAGATTCTTATTTTATTTAATAGGTTATAATCTATTACTGTCATTATTCATTTTAATGTTCAACTTGTCCCAGATTTGGTCAGTGAGAGCTCCTTCATACTGGTTCCTGTATCCTTTTGACACACACCCATCTTTTTTTTTTTTTTAAGCACTTTCTTGCTTTCTGGCGTAATATAGCATCCCAGGTACATCTTTTACTTTTCCTGTCTAGTCTTGGAAATCATCCATCTCTCCGAAGAGCTCCCCTTTTAGTAGGCAATGGTATTTAGAAACCAAGATCTGGGCACCAGATACACTCATTGTTACTGGGGTATAATTGCTTTTAGGCCTTTTAGGTAAACAGAGCCACGAAGGAAAAATGGCAACTTAACATAGTTTAACTATTTTTAATCATGAATTCATTACTGGCACACTCTAATTCCAATTCAGCACCACAGGGTTTTTTCTCCTATTCCTTATTTGCATCTCCTATTCCTTATTTTCCCACAGTGGGAGCTCTGACTCCCAACAGCATCATTGTCTTTTTTCATTTGCTCAGTGTTGTGATACACACAAAATAGTTTCAGAATTGCTATATCCATGTCACCTAAAAAGTCTATTAAATTGGATTCAAAATTTGTAGTTTTGTTTTTAGACTAAAGGTATATATGCAAAGTACTGCATTCAAAATTTATTTGGATTAAGTTTTATTTTCCTTCAGAATGTTTATATTACTTATTTATATATAGTTAGGTTTATTTGTTTTCTATTTATATTAATTTTTAGAATGCCTTTCATTCTTGTAGATTCAAATTTCTGTTTGAATATGTAAAAGTTAACATTGTCAAATCCATATGAAAACATATGGAATGCTTCGCAATTTGTGTGTCATCTATATGGAGGAGTCATGCCAATTTTCTCTGTTTTGTTTTAGTTTTAGCATACGTGCTGTTAAAGTAAGAACACCTTCAATTCATTTTCAGCCCGTTTGATGTTTACTTAGCGCCTTCACACACACACACACACACACACACTTCACTATTTTTTTATCCTTATATTATTTGACCTTTCCACACTCAACTGACCTAATTTTCTTGAAACACTCTACTCTCTTGGTTTTTGATTCCACACTCTTCTGGTTCTACTTCCTCTTCACAGACCTCTCCTCATTCTCCTTGTTTGTTCAACTGCTCCAAAATATGTGGCTGCTCAGGACTCTTCTTGGCTCCCACTTCTCTCTGTATACTGTTTCCCTAGATAATCTCAACTACTTCTGTATCTTTGAATGATGATACTAGGAAGGGAATCTTTGAATGCTGATTATGTCAATGACTTCTAAATTCATGTCTTCGTCCCATACCTCTCTTCTGGGCTCCAAATTTACAACCAACTACTTCATTGACATCTACATGGATCTCACTGACAGCTGAAGTGTAACATGTCTAAAACAGAACTCCTAATTTCCCTGCCAAACCTGCTTCCTCCAAGCTCCTCCCTCTCAGTAAATGTCACCTCCCTCCACCTGGTTGCTCTAGCTAGAAACCACTACTACCACTTTGCGCATCATCTCTTACCTAGGTGACCCATCAGCCTCATAACTGGCTTCTCTTTTATCCCTCACACATTCATTCTCTATACAGTAGCTACCATGATATTTTTGAAAACAAGATAATAATACAAGCTTACATTTTTTGGGTGTTTATTATGTGCCAGGAACTGCTGTAAGCACTTTGTATATATATTATCTTCACAATGACTCTATGAGGTAAAACCTATCTCAGTTTTATAGAAAAGGAAATTGGGGCACAGAGAGTTTAACTTATTTGCCCAAGGTCACACAGCTGGTATATGGTGGAGTTTAGGTTTGAACCCAGAGTGACTCTTTAGCCTTCAAGTTTATGTACACATGCTACTGGATCATATCACCCAGACTCAAATACTTTCATGGCTTCTCACTGGGGCTCACTGGAACTAGATTCCGGACTCCATACTTAGGCCTGCTGGGTCCTGTGATGTGCCTCCTGCTTACCCCTTCAAATTTATCTCATGCTGTTCCCTTTCCTTGACTTTCCTTCAGCCACATGGCTTGTTTTGTTTTCTGTTTGTCAGTTTCCTTGAACATGATAAGCCATTTCCTGCTAGTCGACATTATTTATCCTCCACTTCAAACACTCTTCTCCTTGGCTTCTTCTCATTCTTCAGGTATCACTTTAATGATATGTGATTCCCTTACCATTGCTGTTTCTTAAGTGGCTCCCTTGCTGGTATGTTCTATCTCAGCTTCATATTTGTTTTCTTTTTAGCCCTTAAAACAATTTGTAATTATTTGTTTACTTGTTTTGTCTCTCTTCCCCACTAAAATTAAGTGCTATAAAGACAGAGGCTGTGTCCTAGTCACTTTTGTGTATTCTGAGCCTAACACAGTGCCTTGTTCATAGAAGGAACCCTAGAAATATTTGTTGAATAAACATATATTATCATTTTCTACTTTATAGCTTCCATTTGCTCATAATTTCTGCCTCCTCATCACTTTGGTTTGTGACAGCCTAGACTCTGTCTCCTCTCTCATATACCCCTACTCAACCTCATGGCCTCTTTCTTTGCATCCTTTTAGTCATAGTTTTAGTGCTACTAATTGCCTCAATCACCTCATGTTTCCCAATTTAAATTCCTGAAAGAGAAATATTTATTTGTCCAACTCATTTTTTAGGAGACAGACATTTGTAGGTCATTGGCAAGCTCATGAGTTGCTTGCCTTTGGGTCAGATTCCTAGTCCTGGTCCAAACAGTTGTGTGGGGCAGGGTGTATGTGTGTGTGTGTGGGGGGGGGGTGGATATTCTGCACAGCGCTGCCTTTCCGATCAGGCACAATGATTGATATTTGAGTACAAGCGGCAGCCACAGCAGCAGCAGTGGCAAATAGTTAATCAGGCCTCACTTAAGGGTCAGGTTCTCCAACAGTTTCTCTCTAGGAGGCAGGTCTCAGGTTATCTTGAGTCCTGTGTACTCTCCCTCTGAAAATAGTAAACACAAATTGAAAGCCCTCACATTTACACAGCATTTCTAAAACTAAAAAAGAGTATGCATCCACCTATATTTGTTAGTCTAGCAACCCTGTGAGGCCAAGAATATTGTCTCCACTTTATAAATAAGGAAACTGAGGCTCAATTTCCTTGCCCAAAGTCAGACACATACTAAATAAGAGCCAGCATCAAATCCCAGGTCTCTAAACTCCCATGATGGGCTCCTTTCACTGTATCTAAAGAAACTGGATGATGATTGAAGTTTCCTCTAAAATAGCACCATAGGTGGCTCCATGGGCTGTGGGTTCCCAATATACTTATTAAGTACCTAAGGGTTTACAAAGCACCTACCATGTACCAGGCACTCTGCTTTACAAATACTATCTCAGTTCAACCTCATAATACTTGGGTGAGGTAGATATTCTAATACCCACCGAGGAAATGGAGATTTAACAGATTAGATTACTGTTCCAAGTTCAAGATCTAGTATATGGCATGGCTGGGATTCTAATTTAGATCTTTCTGACTCCAAAGCCCATCTTCCTTAGATTACACTAGACTGTATCCCTTCTTCTTCCCAACTGTGTTGCCTTGGTCAAGTTACTTAATTTATGTGACCTTGTATTTCCTTATCAGTAAAATGGGGATATGAGTACCTAATTCATGGGATTATCATAGGTTTATGAGCAATCATGTGGTAAAATAGCCTGTTCCAGTAAACATAGCAGGTACATACTTTCAGTTTTGTGTGAATCTAAATCTACACATGTGAAATATATATAATTATCAACTTTAGTTGCCCGTAATGATCAGGATCTCTTGTGAGATTCTATTCTGTCGGCAAGTATTCCTGATTCAAATTCTGAAGACATAGGGCCTTGACAACAGTTATTCTCTAAGAAAAGAGAGCAAGTCAATGTACTTCAGAGATGAGAAAGAACGTACACTCAGCCTAGCCATTATATAGCAGAATGGAAGTTAATAAGTGCTCAATAAAGAGATCTGAGTATGTGTCTCAGAAGCTTAAGAATTTCTTTAAGGCCAGGGCATTTAACATATAGTCTGACTTAATCCCACCACAACTTTAAGAGATAGGTGTTCTTGTGACCTCCATTTTTCAGGCTCAGAGAGTTTAAGTGATCTGCCTAAGGTCACACATCTAAATTGAGGTAGACAAGGAACTGGAGTTTGGCACTATTGCACTGAACTTTCAGCTGTGTGCAGTCTGGCACGTCTACTAACAAGTTAACCTGCTCTGCACCTTCAGGGCTCTTTGGATGGAAACTTACTCTCAGGTCAAACACCCTTCTAACATCTTGCCCACTCATTGTTCTCAGGAAAGAAAAGTCAGTTCCATAAGCATCGGCACAATTTAGGGAGAATGCTGGCTAGAATGGCACTTCCCCATATAATAGTACAGATAAATACCGTCAATAAATACAGACAAACAATACAAATACATACAGATAAATAATACCATGTGAGAAATGCAAGAGCAAGACTAATAACTAATCTTTGTACAGTACTTTATAATTTATAAGAGATATGATACCCAATTCTCCACATATCGCCCCTTTGAGATAGGTATTATCATTGCCATTTCACAGATGAAGAAACTGAGGCTTAAGAAGTTGATTTAGTATGAAGAAGTGGACATATAGTGTTTTGTGTTTTCCCAGACTCCTTTCTTCCTTTTGGTAATGACACCCTGTGTTTCCTTTAGAGATCAAGTACTTTCCATCACAGCAACAGTGATTAGATCAATGTGAACACATGACACATCAGATCTTTGGATGTCAAGCTTGGAACTTTTGTTTAGGCTTTTATTCAAGCCATTAAGAGAGAGGAACTCTCTCTGGAGACTGAAGTTAGTGGCCACTACCACGGTAAATACAATGTTATGTATAAATTTTAAACCTGCAGAAGAAAATTCAGTCTAGCCAGTGGAAAGTAGAAATGGAAATTTAAGATAAAAAGGAATGTACAGTAAATGGATGGTGGGACTAAACCTTAGTATATAGTAATTACATTAAATGCAAATAAGTTAACCTCACCAATTGGATTTTTAAAAATTACATCCAAGGGGCGCCTGGGTGGCGCAGTCGGTTAAGCGTCCGACTTCAGCCAGGTCACGATCTCGCGGTCCGGGAGTTCGAGCCCCAAGTCGGGCTCTGGGCTGATGGCTCAGAGCCTGGAGCCTGTTTCCGATTCTGTGTCTCCCTCTCTCTCTGCCCCTCCCCCGTTCATGCTCTGTCTCTCTCTGTCCCAAAAATAAATAAACGTTGAAAAAAAAAATTAAAAAAAAAAAATTACATCCAATAATAGATTGGCTGTAAGAGACACACTTAAAACATGAAAAGATAGGGGATGCCTGAGTGACTCAGTAGGTTAAGTGTTCGATTCTTCAATGTTTATTTATTTTTGGGACAGAGAGAGACAGAGCATGAATGGGGGAGGGGCAGAGAGAGAGGGAGACACAGAATCGGAAACAGGCTCCAGGCTCTGAGCCATCAGCCCAGAGCCTGGGGGCTCGAACTCACGGACCGCGAGATTGTGACCTGGCTGAAGTCGGACGCTTAACCGACTGCGCCACCCAGGCGCCCCTAAGTGTTTGATTCTTGATCTTGGTTCAGGTCAAGATCCCACGGTTCATGAGTTAGAGCCCCACGTTGATCTCCACACTGACAGTGCAGATCCTACTTGGGATTCTCTCTCTCCCTCTCTCCCTCTGCCCCTCCCCTGCTTGCTTTCTCTCTCTCTCTTAAAATAAATAAACATTAAAAAATGAAAAAATATAAAAATATATGAAGATTAAAAATGAAAAGATGAAAAGAGATACACTAGGCAAATATGAACTGGGTTGTGATCTTAATTCTGTCAAAAAGAAATTTTAGTATCAAAAGGTAAAAAGTGATAAAAAGTAATTATATATTCATTAAAGAAACAATAAGCAAACCCATAGGTGCACTTAATTACAGACTATTAAAATACACAGAACCGCAGAGAGAAATAGATGCATAATTATAGCTGCAGATTTTAATATCTCCCTCTCAGAAACTGGTCTATCAAGGCTGGAATACTATAATTACCATATTTTGACAATTCTACACCTTATACAAAGTTGGACTCTGGGAGAATTAAAGACATAATAAATATTTAAAAATATATTTTTAAAATAGGAAACATAGTTTGTGAGAAGAGAAAGGCAAAACTTCAAAATCACAGACTATGACACAATAATGTTGATGAATAATCAGGATCCCCATTCAACAAAAAACTGTGGACAAAGTAACTAGATGAGAAAATGGGAGAAGATATTTGAAATAATTAGCATACAAAACTCTTGCAAATAAAGAAAACAGCAACCTCTAGAGAAAAATAAGCAAAAGATATGAACAGAGAAGAAACCTACAAATCAAAAAGCATGTGAAGAGATGCTTAAAAAAATCAGAAATGTTAATTAAAACAGCAATGTGCTATGGTTTTATATCAATTAAACTATAAAAATCAGAATGTTTGATGCCTGCTGGTGGCTGGAAGGAACTCTTATGCATGGTGGCAGGGGTATGGACTGCTATAGCCACTGTGGAAAGGAATTTGACATAAGTTAAGAGAATTATGAACTCACATATTCTATGAGCCCATAGCCACTCCTGGGATATATCTCAAAGAAATTCTTATGCGGACACACAAAGGATTAAAATGCTAATTGCAGTATTATTTATGAAGGCAAGGACTTAAAGACTACCTGTTTGGTGGTCTATCACCGGAGACTAGATAGCTAAAATGTAGTAAATTTTATATCGTGAAGTTACATAGCAGTCAGAAGCAATGCATTAGATGTATACACAGCAACATGAATGCATTTTAAAAACAGTGCTCAGTAAAAAATCTGAAGAAACACAATGAGATTTAAATACTGTACCATTTGCATAAATTAAAATACATCTATACAAAATAAAAATTCACATTTCATATGAACATATACAAATGAAAAGATATACACCAAATAGAACACAGTTGCCTTTGTGGGGAAAGGAAAGGGATAAAAGAGAAAAAATAAATAACAAATAAGACTTAAATGTATAAACACTGGGGCACCTGGGTGGCTCAGTCGGTTAAGCATCTGACTCTTGATTTAGACTCAGGTGCTGATATCGCTGTTGCAAGATCAAGCCCCATTTTAGGCTCAGCACTAGGCATGGAGCCTGCTTAGGATTCTCTCTCTCTCTCTCTCTCTCTCTCTCTCTGTCTCTGTTCCTCCCCCCACTCATGCATGCTTGCTCATGCTCTTTCTCTCTCTCTCTCTCTCTCTCTCTCTCTCTCTCAAAGTAAATACATAAACATTTTTTAAAAATATTATCAGTGACCTAAGATGATAAAATGCCATGTACTGAGGAGAGTGATTAACTAAAACCTCTACACCTCCAGTCAAACCAACCAATCAACAAATGAACATAAAACTGGAAGAAAAGACAGTAAGTATTGTATAGTTGCCCCTGGATTTGGGGATAATGAGAAATTTTTATATTCTACTTAATACATTTGTAGAATCAAAATTTTTTACATTGAACACCTGTTACTTTCTAAAATAAAATATATAAGATTTTTATATACTATAATATATTATATAAATTATATAATATAATTATAATATATTATAATATTATATAAAGTATATAATATATTATATTATAATAATATATACTTTATATAACATATAATATAATATAGTTATAAATTATATAATAAAATAAAATATATAAGATTTTTAAAGTTTATTTATTAATTTTGAGAGAGAGAGAGCACAAGCAGGGGAGGGGCAGAGAGAGAGAGAGAAAGAGACAGAGACAGAGAGAATCCTAAGCAGGCTCTGCACTTTCAGCACAGATCCCAACATGGGGCTGGATTCCAGGAACAATAAGATCATGACCTGAGCCAAAATCAAGAGTTGGACGCTTAACTGACCAGAATTTAAAAAACAAAAAAAAACTTCATCTGGAGATTTAGGTTTCAGTGGTAGATTGGTAGTATTCAAAAGACAAGACCTGAAAGGAAATACAAAAAATTTCAAAGTCTGTGCAGAATGGGTGGAACTATGCATGCATTTTTCTCTTGTTAAATTACCTTAGTTTTTGAAATAATGTTTCTACAATCTATCAAAATAAAGGCAAGGAAATTTAACAAAGGTAAAAGCAACAGCTTAAAAAATTTTTTTAATGTAGACTTTAATGTTTATTTATTTTTGAAGGAGAGAGAGACAGAGTGTGAGTGGGGGAGGGGCAGAGAGAGAGGGAGACACAGAATCTGAAGCAGGCTCCAGGCTCCCAACTGTCAGCACCGAGCCCAACGCGGGGCTTGAACTCACAAACCGGGAGATCATGACCTGAGCTGAAGTTGGACGCTCAACCGACTGAGCCACCCAGGTGCCCGTATATATACTTTAAAGTAAGCTCTGAGCCGAACGTGGAGCTAGGCTTGATTGAACTCACAACCCCGAGATCAAGAGTTGTATGCTCCAAAGTAGCAGCTTTAAAAAATATTTGAATAGATCCTTATTGTTTATTCTCTTCCCCCCACCCAAATTTTGCATGAAAATCAGTATCTTTATCTGGTGATATTTGAAAATACATAACAATTGGTAGAGCATATGCCTAACCAATTAGAACAGATATTGGCAGTAGACGAGATGCTCTCATCAGACTGGAATGCCTAAAATATAGATAACCCACAAGCCAGTCCTCTAGCCCTAACACAGTGTTCAGACGCAGGCATCTAAAGCCTTGCCCTTTTTCACAATGGGAAGACTCTTATGTTATAGAAAGAGGTATAAAAATGAGGGATGCCCAAAAAAACCACTCTATAAAATGCCGCTTTGGCATAAAGATTATTTTGAGTGAAAAGCACTTGAAAAACAGCAGATACAATAGGGACACTCTGATCTCTTTTCTTCCTGAAAACAGGAGATAGAACTCCTGTGTGAGAGCTGCCCTTGAGCTCCTAGGAGAAAAGAAACACTCTTATGAAGGACAGAAAGTTGAGATTGAGGATTCTGTACAAACAGACCTTGTTAAAATAATTCTTATCTTTCTATAGCCTCCCTGAACATTTTAGTTATTTTTCCACAATTGCCTCTCTTTGTTCAACCTATTATAAAAGCATTTAAGCTTTGCCCCTTCTTTGGGTCTTCATTTCCTTATGAGGGCTCCTGTGTCCCATAAAAGTTTATATTAAATAAATTTGTATGCTTTTCTCCTGTTAATCTGTATTATGTCAATTAAATGTTCAGGCCCAGTCAAAGATCCTAGAGGGTAGAGGCAAAGTTTTGCCTCCTCTACTAAGGCAAGTTTCCCAAGCCAGAATATTCCAAAGATTGTAAGGCTCAGAAACTACACTAGGCATCAACCTATAACAAAAAAGGAGATGGAATACTTGCTACTTCTTCCTGACTCACCACCCAACTCCTGTTATCTAGGTGCCCTAATCTTTTTTTTTTTTTTAATTTTTTTTCAACGTTTATTTATTTTTGGGACAGAGAGAGACAGAGCATGAACGGGGGAGGGGCAGAGAGAGAGGGAGACACAGAATCGGAAACAGGCTCCAGGCTCTGAGCCATCAGCCCAGAGCCTGACGCGGGGCTCGAACTCGCAGACCGCGAGATCGTGACCTGGCTGAAGTCGGACGCTTAACCGACTGCGCCACCCAGGCGCCCCAGGTGCCCTAATCTTTGACCCTGAAATTTGGTCCACACATCTCCTTCTCCATCAGACGGACTCTTACACATTCTTGAAGATCTGGCTCAAAAGTCACTTCCTTCATGAAATCTTCCCTGAAAATACCAGCCAGAGTTTTGTTCATTCTTTCAACTAATATTTATTAAGTACCTATGGTGTTCCAGACCCATATTATATTTGTATCCCTGTGCTATCATATGACAGCTGTGCCTGGCCTGACTCCCCAGCTAGACTGGGATTAGTCCTTGGTATACTTCTAGTAAAACAAAGGCAGGAAGGAGTCAGCATTTAATCCTCACAGCTAAGTCTGCAGTAGGTCCCGTTATTAACCCTGTCTCACAAATGTGAAAGATGAGGCACAGGAAAGTTAGATCATTTGCCCAAGATAATACAGCTGATAAGTAAACAGAGCCATGAATCAAGCACAGTGACCTCAAACAGCTGGCAAACACACTAACTGTATCACTTCTGAAAATGAAAAGGCTGTCACACTGAACTCAATTGCTTGTCTGTATGTTTGTTTTTTGGGAAATTTTTGAAAAGAGGAAGATGACTTTTTGTTTATCTTAAAATGGTATTTATTCTGTATCTGCTATCTGTATTATCTGTATTCAATATAATGTAGATCCACTCATTCAGCTGTACAACAGCCTAGTACAATGAAAGGATAAGCTTTGGAATCAGACAAACTTGAGTTCAGATACTGGTCCTGTCCCTTACCAGCAGCTTGACCCTAAGCAAATGACTTGCCTGGTCTAAGCAGTTTCTGCATCTGTAAAACGAAGCTAATAATGGTATCCCCTACAATTGCTGCTATGAGGATTGAATAAGCACACTGAAGGAACTCCTCAAATTTATGGGAAGTGCTTTGCAATCTGTAAAGAGCTATGTAAATGCCCATGATAATGTTGTTATGAGCAGGTGGTAAGAAGAGATAAGTGTAAGACTAGCAAACCTGCAAATGAGTAACAATTATTTAAAAATTAGGGCACAAAACAACAGAGAAGCAAAAGGACTTTCACAAAGTACCTTCTTTATGTTAAGAGGAAGTCTGATTTTGTTTTTAAGTGCTTGCTACATCTGTAAGAAGAAAACAACATCACCCACAGGTATAACCATCAGAACGACTCAGTAAATATTAAGTAATACAGATATTCATTTATTTTATTATTTTAGAGAAAGAGAGAGCATGTGAGCAGGGGAGAGGGACAGAGGGAGACAGAGAGAGAGAATCCCAAGCAGTCTCCACGCTCAGTGTGGAGCCTGATGTAGGGCTCTATCCCACGACCCTGGGATCATGACCTAAGCCGAAATCTAGAGGAAGATGCTCAACCAACTGAGCCACTCAGGTGCCCCAAGTAATACAGATATTTAAAAAAATAAAATTCCCTGGATATACTAAGATAAATTGAAAGTGAAGATCAAGTTTATACAGAAGTTTATTTACCAACAATTAATTTCATAAACACCATGATAATGATAGTAGGAATAGTGATTATTTGTTGACTATATATTTATATCAGGCACTGTACACACATGACTATTTAATCCCTGCAACAACCTCATGAAATAGGAATTCTCACTCCCTTTCCAGCGACAAGGAAATTGGAGCCCCAAGAGGCTGATGTGACTTTCCCAAGGTCATATAGAGCAAAGGAGGTAGAGTAGAAAAACAAATCCAAAGTCTGGTCAAAAAGAGCAAGTAGGGGTGCCTGGGTGGCTCAGTTGGTTGAGTGTAGGACTCTTGGTTTGGGTTCAGGTCATGATCCCAGTGCCATGGGCTTGAGCCCCACATCAGGCTCCATGCTGAGCGTGGAACCGGCTTAAGTTTCTCTCCCTCTCCATCTGCCCCTCTCCCCACTTGCTGTCTTTCTCTCTCTCTCTAAAATACAAAATTAAAAAAATTAAATTAGGGGCGCCTGGGTGGCTCAGGTGGTTAAGTGTCTGACTTCAGCTCAGGTCATGATATTGCGGTTTGTGGGTTCGAGCCCCATGTCCGGCTCTGTGCTTTTGATTCTGTGTCTCCCTCTCTCTCTGCCCCTCCCCCACTCATGCTCTGTCTCTGTCTCTGACTCTCTCTCTCAAAAATAAACATTAAAAATTTGTTAAAGCAAATTAAATTAATAACATTTTTTTTTAAAAAAGAGCAAGTAGTTTTGCTCTCCAGATTTGGCCAACCTCATGAACATTTCTCCTTCTAAGCAACATCATTTGCCTCTGAATGTAAGGTGTTTTGTTTTTGTTTTTGTTTTTTTACCAGATTACAGTTCATCCTTCTGGTCAACACAGACTTCTTCATTTTTACCCAGAAACACACTTTCAGCATCATCTTCCTTCCGCTGCCTGTCATTTCCTGGGTCCTTGGCAGAATCCTCTTCACTTCCCTCTTCTTCAACTCCCCAGATGTCATCTTCCCATTCCTTCTCCTTTTCTTTTTTCTTCTTGACTTCTCCTTCCTGTTTTATTTTTTCCATCTCTTCATACAGTTTTATCCATTGCTTCTCTTTGTCCTATTTAGAATATGGAATTTCAAAATAATTTACAGATAGTATAAACAAAGTTAACCCACTTTAGAAATGTCTGGTGTCTTCCCAAACTCTTAAAGATTTCTGGGATGGTGTTTGTTTACATACAAATTTTCAGTCTGTGTGTGTGGTGGACAGAACTCTGTGTATGTGTGTAATTTGTTCATAAGTAAAATTGGTTCAGATTCAGCAATCATGTACTGAATGCCTACAGCATTGCTAAGAATAGTGCTAGACAATTTATACACATTATTTCTATTCCTCACAACAATGTATGAGGTAAATGTTACTAGTTCCACTTCCTAGATGAAGGATCTGAGGTTCCGGCTGATTAAATGCCTTGCCCGAGCTGTATAGCTAGTGAGTGGTAGAACCGGAATTAGAAATCCAGGCTTTCTGCATCTGAGTCTTGTCCTGTCTCTGCTATTTCCAGTGACACAATCTTAGGGAACTCTTTGAATTTGCTTTTGACCTGTGATCAGTACAAACTTGTATGAAGTCAGAAATGAGACTCCTTCTATGTTCTCCAATGTGTTCATCTAGGTCCCAGAATTTGATCCCTAAAGCCAATTTCATAGATTTTCCTACTCGGAAGGTCACTAAGGAAGGGACACAGTCCACATTCCTCCAGATGCTTTAGATGAGCATCTGGGCCAAGTGGTCTTTTACCCAGTTTTGGGGGATAAGACTAGACTGAGAACCTGCATTCCCAGTAGGTGGTGATCTTCTAGAATCCTTTTGTGAGGAAATGCTTGGCATCTCGTTTGTGTTTCCCACATTATTAGAGGAAAAACATTCTCTTTCATCCAGGCCTTCATTTTCTTATGTCTGGAAAGCACTGGCTACAATTTAGGTCTCTATTTCTTCCCTTCCCACTCATGGCTCTACTCATTCATCAGCTTCCACCCTCCTTTCTTTACCAAAACTACTCTTGCCAAAGGTAACCAGAGACCTCCAATTCCACCAGTTTCTCAACTCCACTTGAACCTACAACAATCCATTGAGCCTATCTATTTTTCATTTGACCTCAACCAACTCATGTCCTCCCTTTTCTCCTTTCTTTGTTTTTGTATGATTGCTCTCTTGCAAACATCCTCAATTCCCTTGCCCTCCCTTAGGTAGGCAAACCCTCAACTCTGGTTAAATCCAACTCTACATGCCTGCATCAAAGCAGAGAAAATAGCTAGAGAAAACAATAAAACCAAACCACTTGTTCTCATTTTAAACTCATTATGACTAAACTCAGGCGAGCCCTTAGTGCTAGTGAGTGAGCCTACTATATTCTGTGGTTGATTCACTCTCCTTCTACTTGGATAACTAATTTCTCACCTTCTTTTCCTCCTCAAACCTCCAATACATCTTTCCCAATCTCAAGTTAAGTTGTTGGCCTTACTTCCTATTTCACAATCAGAAGAAACTTTCCACGTATTCTGTGACAGCCATGGAGTTATGCCACTTGGATTTCCCTTGCAGAAGAGCCTGTCAGTCATTTGTGAGCAGTGCAGTGAGCTGCTGGCATGTAGAAGTAGCACCTGGGGGTCCACTGCAGCATTTGAACCCAAGACATTCTGTTTCAAAGCAGCCCCTAGCCAGTGGTTGAGCATGGAGGGGGTGCTGGGGTCTGGCCATTTCTAACAGAGTACTCCTCTATAGGCAGTCTTTCTACTGGAGCCCTGTTGGGTAAGTGAGTCTTTCTCAGAGCTGTGCTGCACTCACAGAAATTCTTACCCAATCCTCTGTCCCCCCTATCTCTTCCACACATTATTCCTAGTAAATAGCCTACATTTCTAGCTCTGTCTTGGAACCTGATTCCCAAAGAATCCAACTGACAAATACCCCTCACTACCATATGTACCTGTTTTTATTCTCATATTGTTATTCTTTATGTCTGCAATTATGGATGAAATATCCATACTCAGATGGGAAGCCAATTCATCTTCTTGGGCACTAAATCTCATCCATTCTCATATTCTCAAGAATGTTGCTCCAGAAATTCTCCTCTGCATCTCCTATATTGATTTCTGTCTTTATTGGATCATACCCATTAGCATACATGCAGGTAGGAGGAAATTTGTCTCTCTCTGTTCTCCTTCCTTTCTTTCTTGAACCCATTTCCCCCCTATATCTGTCTACTAAAATGGTTCTTGTCAGAGACACATGAACTCTATGTACTAAAAACAGTGGTCTATTCTCAGTCGTCATTTTTCTTGAACATTTGACACCACTGATCATTCCTTTTCCCCTTAAAACACTTCACTTGCCTTACAGGATACTACTCTTTCTTGGTTCTTTTTCTACCTTGTTTGCTACTCTTTCTGTCTTCTTTGCTTGTTTCACTTTATCTTCCCGATCTCTAAATATTGGGATATCCCAAGCTCATCCTTGAATCTCCTTAACACACTCCTTAGGGGATTTCACCCAGCTTCATGGGGCTTTAAGTATTACCTGTAGGGTGATGATTCCTGAATTTATATCTCTTAAGCAGACTCACATTCAATGACTCTTTGACATTTGGATTTCTAATAATAATATCTGACTTAACATTTAACAGTTATGCCTTTGATTTCTGTACCCACTTCCACCACCAAAATGCTCCTTCTCTGTTCTCTATCTCAATAATTCCATCCTCTAGTCATTTGGGTCAAAAAGCTTGGAGCCATCCTTGTTTACTCTCCTCATGTTCCATGTCTAATCCATCACTATGGTGAGTTTTGCCTTCAAAATGGATCTGAGCATTTCTCATTACCTCCACTACTATCACCTGCTTCTGCCTTTGTTCCACTATAGTCTGTTTTTTAATGTTTATTTATTTATTTTGAAAGAGAGAGCATGCGTGTACAAGCAAGCGGGGGAAGGGCAGGGAGAGAGAGGGAGAGAGAATCCCAAGCAGACTCCGTGGTGTCAGTGCAGAGCCTGATGCAGGGCTTGATCTCCCGTGAACCATGAGATCATGACCTGAGCCAAAATCAAGAGTTGACCCTTAACCAACAGAGCCACCCAGGCACCCCTAACTATAGCCTTTTTATTCCTATCATCTTTTACAACACAGCAGTCAGAGTAATATTTTAAACTGTGAGCCAGTTTACATCACTCCTTAGCTAAAACTGTTTCCAATCACTCCCCATTTTACTCAGGGATATGAACCTAACTATTCTCATTGTCTCTCACTCACCTCTAATCACACTGGGCTTCTTACTCATGAGGAAACAAATTATGCTTCTACTTCAGGGACTTTGCATTTGCTGTTCTTTCTACCTAGGTTTTCTTCCCCAGGTATCTTCATGGCTTGATCCTTCCTCCAAGTCTCTTGGATGTTGTTTACTCAATGAAGCCTCTCCTGAAAACCTTTATAAGAAAAGAGCAAAACTCTCACAGCCTTCTCTATTGCTTTATTGTTTTCCATAGCTTATTTTACCATCTCCCACATATGTATTGACTTATTTATATGTTTCTTGTTGGTCTCCCCTAACTGAAATGTAAGCCCCATGGTGACAGAAACTTCTCTGTTTTATTTCACTAACACGACTTTATAACCTATAACAGTGCTTTGAACAGGCACTCAACAAATATTTGTCAAGTGAACCTATGGTTTAATAATAATGGATATCATATATTGAGCACTTACTATATGCCAGGAACTTATAAGATAGTTGTTATCATCATTCCCAAATTATAGATGAGAAAACTGAGGATCAGAAAGGTTAAATAACTTGCTCAAGGTCATATAGCTAGTAAGTGATGGAGCCTGGATTTGAACCTCAGCAATCTAGCTCCAAAATTAATGCTCTTGGGATGCCTAGGTGGCTCAGTCAGTTAAATGTCCAGCTCTTGATTTCAGCTCAGGTCATGATCTCCAGGTTCATGGGATGGAGCACTGCTTCAGCCTCTGTGCTGACAGCACAGAGCCTGCTTGCGATTCTCTCTCTCCCTCTCTCTGTCTCTCTGCCCCTCCCCTGCTTGTGCACACACACATGCCTACACACTCTGTCTCTCAAAATAAAAATTAAAAAAATAAAAAAACAAAACTCATACTCTTAACCAATATGTAATATTGCCTCAAAACATTATTAGATGATAACCTCAAAGTAAAAACAAGGCAAAACTAGACTAAAAAGTGTAAAAGGGCTTAATAGATTTTTATTTTTCCATGATGACTACTTCAATGCTTCTTTGGAAATATTAAGTATGAAAGTTCTCTCAAAAGGTTTTTTTTTTTTAATTTTTTAACGTTTATTTATTTTTGAGACAGAGAGAGACAGGGCATGGACGGGGGAGGGTCAGAGAAAGAGGGAGACACAGAATCTGAAACAGGCTCCAAGCTCTGAGCAGTCAGCACAGAGCCTGACGCAGGGCTTGAACTCACGGACCACGAGATCATGACCCGAGCCGAAGTCGGACGCTTAACCGGCTGAGCCACCCAGGCGCCCCTCAAAAGGTTTTTTAAGCATGAGTTTAATCTGCCTACTGGATAATCAAACCTGCCACTGGCCACAAACCTGCTTGAATAGACCTTCTTGCAGAATAAGGGAGTCATGAATCCATCGTTCCAATTATTACTCTACCCATAAAACAGTTCTAGGAGAGCAGGAAAGCTGGGGAGCAGCTCTAACACCTTCCTTCTTTCTCCAAAGCATTCATCAGAAATGGGCTTAGCAGCCACCTTCTAGATCACCACACTGTTAGCAGGGAGTATGACACAGAAGGAGTGTCAGTTCTAACTCAGTAAGTTTAAGGCTGTGTGTGACCTTGGCTGTTTATATACATTCTCAGAATTTCAGTTCCTAGAGCTGAAAAATGGGAATAATGTCTGTCTTATTAGGTGATTTTGAGGGCTAAGTGGGATAACTTTTGGAAAGTGCTCCTGTACAAAGTTGTGGATGTCCAATGAATATATGAGCTCTTTCCTTCCCTCTCTTCTCAGGGCCATGTGACCAGCAAATGAGATAATGACTATTAGGCTGATCTTGCAAATGCATAGAACACTGTACGACTGAGGAGTCAGACATCTGGAATTCAGGGTAGGGGAATATCTTACTTTTCTTATTCCCCAGGTCTTATTTCCAGTCTCCTCAGCAAACTTCATCATTTGTAAGAAAGAAAATATCCAAGATGCTGCCTGATTTTACCTGTTGAAATGAAAACAGTGGGATTAGAATGAGGTTAAAAATCTTAAAAATTCACTTGGGGGCCTTGCTAAAATGCAGATTCTCAGACCATGGACCCAAAGATTTTAATCAATAATTGAGGCAGAATGAGGGAATACAAAGGTGGTTAATAATATGGAGCATCCAGAATGTTGTACCACCTTAGTTGATCCACTCTAGAAAGAAGTTCATTTACTATTTCCCAAGATTCTGTGTCCCTCAAACCTCTGACCACTATTTTAGAAGATTATAAGGAAATTTTCATTACTCTGCTAGGCTCCAAATTGCTGCCCAGTGGTTCTTGCCCCAGGTCAGATTGACAGCATCTACCTCTGATGACACTTAGAAATGCCCTTTTTAAGCTTCTCTCCTTAATATAATAAGAAACATTAAGAGAACATAAGGAAAATGAAAGATTTGACAAGAAGTATGGGCAGAATTTAGATTCTTTACCATATTTCTCTCTTTTCTTTCTTTTTTCTTTCTTTTCTTTTTTTTTTTTTAGAGAGAGAAAGAGAGAGAAAGTACATGTACGAAAGCAGGGGAGGGGAAAAGGAAGAGGGAGAGAGAGATTCTTAAGCAGGCTCCACACCCAGCGCAGAACCTGACAGGGGGGCTGTGGGGGGGAGGGTGTGGGGGGAGTGGGAGCTCGATCCCATGACCATGAGATCATGACCTGAGCTGAAATCAAGAGTCAGATGCTTAACCTACTGAGCCACCCAGGCACCGCTCTACTTTCTTAAAATAACATATTTAGTATTTATAATTAAAGGAAAAAGTGAATTAAGTCAATGGCATATAATAAGTCCAGTGTTTGTTGATTTAATGATATAGGAACAGAATACAAAGAGCACAAATCATGGGTCAGACAGACCAGCTCAACCACATACTAGCTGTATGACTTTGGGCAAGTTACTCAACTCCCCTGGGCCTCTTCCCTCTTAAGTAAAATATTGAGAATAACTCCCTTGCAGTGTTGTAATGAGAATTCAAAATAATATATGTAGGGGCACCTGGGTGACTCAGTTGGTTAAGCATCTGACTCCTGATATCGGCTCAGGTCACGATCTCACGGTTTGTGAGTTTGAGCCCCCCCATATGGCTTACTGCTGTCAGCACAGAGCCTGCTTCAGATCTGTCTCTTTCTCTCTTTGCCCTTCCCTTGCTCACATTCTCTCTCTCAAAAATAAAAATAAGACATTAAAAAATAAATAAATACACTTAAAAAATATTTGTAAAGCACAATATCTGGCAGTTAATAGTCACTCAATAAATGGCAACAATTATCACAACTTTTCAATATCTGGATATGTTTCAGAAGGAGCAAAAAGAGAGTCGTTCTGTATTTTTTTAAGCTTATTTATTTATTTATTTATTTTGAGAGAGAGAACACATGTGCGCACACCAGGGCAGAGCAGAGAGAAAGAGAGGGAGAAGGCAAATCCTAAGCATGTCCCATGCTGTCAGCACAGAGCCCAGCATGGGGCTGGATCTCATGGACTGAGCCATGTAGATGCCTCTGTATTTTTTTTTTTACTTTAGCAGTATGTTAAATAAATCAGCAAGTTAATTGTGTGGGAGCAGTTGTGTGACCAAAAAGAAAATTCACAGCATAAGTTATGTGTCCCTCCTCCAAGGCTTGAAAAAAGTTTTATTTTCTTTAAATGAGAAGACTTTTGTTTGGTTTATATAATCCTACCAACCCTGCCTCCAACAGAGGAATGAAGGACAAAATAGCCACTTTGAATAGAGATAGTTATTTTACTGGGAGCCATGATTTAGTCGGTTTTAATAATTCCTTCTACAACTTTAAGATATTTTTTTATCTTTGGGATTTTTTTTTCCTCTTTTGAGTTGGAGATTTTTTTTCTCTTTTGAATCATCAGAAGTCTTGGTTAGAGAACTGGTCATTTGTTGGCTCTTCCATTTTCCTTATTCCAAGAAAAAATGTTCCTAATCTTCTCTGTTCTCTTCAGTGCCCCCTTACTCCCATCCCCCTCACACTAAACTCTTGGTTCTGCATTCAACTAAAAATCAGGACATGAGGGCTAGTTCTGCTTCCTAAAACTTACTAGTGCAGTGATCTTGGTCTATAAACAGCCTCTCTATTCCTCCATGTTATCATCTCAAAAATAGAAGAAAATAGACCTTACGTGCTTTCTTCATACAGTTCTCAAAAAGAAAAATAAAAAGCTTCTGCACAGCAAAGGAAACAATCACAAAACTAAGAGGCAACAGACAGAATGGGAGAAGATGTTTGCAAACATAGGTTTGCAAATGTCAGATAAAGGGTTGGCACCCAAAATCTATAAAGAACTTAACAAACTCAACACCCAAAAAAACCAAGTAATCCAGTGAAGAAATGAGCAGAAGACATGAATAGGCACTTTTTCAAAGAAGACATCCAGATGGCAAACAGACACATGAAAAGATGCTCAATATTGCTCATCATCAGGGAAATACAAATCAAAACCACAATGAGATACCACTTCACACAGGTCAGAATTGCTAAAAGTAACAACTCAAGAAACATGTTAACGAGGATGTGGAGAAAGGAGAACGCTTTTGCACTGTTTGTGGTAATGCAAACTGGCACAGCCACTCTGGAAAACAGTGTGTAGGTTCCTCAAAAAATTAAAAATAGAACTACCCTATGACCCAGCAATTGCACTACTAGGAATTTATCCAAAGCATCCAAAGAATTCGAAGGGTCACGTGCACCCTAATGTTTATAGCAGAGCTATCAACAATAGCCACGTTATGGAAAGAGCCCAAACGTCCATCAACTGATGAATGGGTCAAGAAGATGTGGTATACACACACACACACACACAGACACACAGACACACACACACACACACACACAGACACACACACACACACACACACACACACACACTGGAATACTACTCAGCAATGAAAAAGTATGAAATCCTGCCATTTGCAACAATGTGGATGGAGCTGGAGGGTATTATACTAAGTGAAATAAGTCAGTCAGAGAAAGACAGACATGATTTCACTCATATATGGAATTTGAGAAACTTAACAGATGAACATAGGAGAAGGGAAGGAAAAATAAGATAAAAACAGAGAACCATAAAAGACTTAAATACAGAGAACAAACTGAGGGTTGATAGGGTTGTGGGGGTGGGGGGTGGGTTAAATGGGTGGTGGGCACTAAGGAGGACGCTTGTTGGGATAAGCCCTGGGTGTTACATATAAGTAATGAATCACTGGATTCTACTCCTGAAGCCAAGACTACACTGTATGTTAACTAACTTGACAATAAAATAAATAAAAATATAAATATAAATAAATAAATAAATAAATAAATAAACAAGAGAAGAAAAGAAAAGAAATAGAATACATAAGAAAGCATTTTGTTAGACTGTAAACGCTAAAAAGCTCACTGAAAGCTACCTGTTTCCCGTGCTATCCCACTTGAATCATAAAACGGAAAGAGGCTAGGTTTGGGCACTTTATTAGCTATAGCATCTTGACAAGTCAAGTCACCTCTTGAGCCCTCTGCTTCCTCGTCAGAAAAAGGGAGACCTCACAGACCATATGACTTAAGAAATATCAGCATGCGGGGTGCCTGGGTGGCTCAGTCAGTTAAACGTCTGACTTCAGCTCAGGTCATGATCTCACTGTTTGTAAGTTTGAGCTCCACATCGGGCTCTGTGATGATCTCAGTGCCTGGAGCCTGCTTTGGATTCTGTGTCTCCCTCTCTCTCTGCCCCTTCCCCCCACCCCTCACACTCTATGTCTCTCTCAAAAAATAAACTAAATTGAAAAAAAAAAAGAAATATCAACATGCTTTGCATTGTGGCAAAGCTATACTCACTGCTTTTTTGTGTCATTATTCCTTCAAAGATCATAAAGAGTCCCAAAAGTAAGAGAAAGAATTTTCTTCCTTTGTGGCCATCTCCCCCCAGCCTCTGTCCTAATGAAAGAATGTAACCACTTCTGTCTAAACAACAACAATAATAACAAAAGCAAGGGGATAGTGTATGGATGTTTCAGAACAGAGGGCAGGAAGGGTGAGGGATCAGGCAGGGAAATTAACCAGTTTTCTAGGCTAGGACCCACCAGGAGGACAGCTGGGCTCACAGAGCATCTGAAGGCTGGAACCCCTGATAGGGACAGGGCAGGTAAGGGAGTTCCCACCTGTAGGCATGCTGAGAGTCACTAGGTTTTTACAGTAAGGTGTAGGGACCCCATGGTAAACTGGGTGTGTCCAGCTGATTAAGTGTGTAAGGTGAAGTAGGATGTGGGAGTATCAGACCGAATTAGAACTTAGAAGGAAAGGATGCATGCAAGGGTGATGTCAGCATCATACAGAACTGTGTCACAAGAAAAACAATAATATAAAAAGATAATGCTGGAGTTTTAGAAATCTAGTCTCTCAGGCTTTATCCAGACTTGATGGATCAGAATCTGCATTTTAATAAGATCCTCTAGTGATTCATATGCACGTTAAAGTGCAAGAAGCATTCCTTCAGCATGATTTAAATTCACAAATAGAAGGTTTGCCTGCTTGGAGAGGTTGATAGAACTCAGAACTATTAGTGCCTCAGTTAAGCATCTGACGCTTGGTTTCTGCTCAGGTCATGATCTTACAGTTTGTGAGTTCAAGCCCTGCATCAGGCTTTGAGCTGACAGCGCAGAGCCTGCTTGAGATTCTCTCCCTCCCTCTCTTTCTGCCCCTCCCCTGCTCTTTCTCTCTCTCTCTCTCTCAAAATAAATAAATAAACATTTAAAAAAACAACTAAAAACATTTTTATAGATGAACAAATATATAGTTTTAAATGTATACTTTAATGTTTTCAGTGAAAAAAAAAACCCCAATAGATTTTAAGAAAACAATCAAATTAGGCATATTAACATGATCACATATTTACACAAGATATAAAAAGTTCCCATTATTTATTAAAAAGAGAAAACTGAGCGGTCCCTGGGTGGCTCAGTTGGTTGAGTGTCCAACTCTTGATATCGGCTCAGGTCGTGATCTCACTGTTTGTGAGATGGAATCCCTGTGTCAGTGTGGATCCTGCTTGGGATCCTCTCTCTCCCTTTCTCTGTGTCTCTGCCCCTCCCCTGCTCTCGCACCCTCTCTCAAAATAAATAAATATTTTTAAAAAGAGAGAGAGGGGCGCCTGGGTGCCTCAATTGGTTAAGCATCCGACTTCAGTTCAGGTCATGATCTCACAGTCCGTGAGCTAAAGCCCCGTGTCGGGCTCTGTGCTGACAGCTCAGAGCCTGGAGCCTGCTTCAGATTCTGTGTCTCCCTCTCTCTCTGCCCCTCCCCCGCTCATGCTCTGTCTCTCTCTGTCTCTCAAAAATGAATAAACGTTAAAAAAATTAAAAATAAATAAAAATAAAATAAAAACAGAAAGAGAAAACTGTAAAAAAGAGATAACAATGGCAACTTGTGCAAAGTGTATCTACATTCTTCATATAGGAAAGGAAGGAGAGAACAACATGTGTACCTTCGTTCTTTCCTTCCTTTCTTCCTCCTTCCTTCCTTCCTTCCTTCCTTCCTTCATCCTTCCCTCCTGCCCTCATGTCCATATCTCTTGAAACCCTACTGTGTGTGTAGTAATTTACATACATCATCTCCTTGCACTTCCATGCCAGTCTCACTGAGCTAGGAAACCAAGAAAGTGGAAATAAATAAAGTGGAAAATAACTAAACCAAGAAAGCTTCACAGAGGCAGTGTCTTGTCCAAGAACCCTTTGGCAGCCCTGTACTGTAGAAATCACTGGTCAGAGACAGATTTCCCTGGCTATGGAAACTTCCATGATACACTCCAAGACAAGTGGCTGTAGTTTCTAGAGTCTCTATTGTATAGTGGGTTATAATCAATAAACGTTTTGTTTGATTCCTGTCTCTACCACACACTAGCTGTGTGCTCTTGGACACATCACTTGACATTTCTGAGTCTCAATTCTGTCAAATGTAAAATGGTATAAGAAGAGACAATAATACATTACATAGTTATGAGAATTAAAAGAAGCAATATAGGTAAAGCATTGACCCCAGTCCTGTATTTACCAAAAGTGAATTCCCTTCCTCTCCAAAGGAATTCCAAGACTATGTAGATTTCAAGGTTTTGTTTTTTTTATAGATTGCAGTTTTTCAGAGGCCTCCTGGGCTAAGGCCTTCATTCTGGAGCTGGCTGTTGAGGCACTCTTTTCTCCTGGGTTGGGAAAGAATCCTCCCCATCTTCAATAACTGGTCTCAAAGGAAGAGAGAGAGAGAGAACAACTCTATGAAGACCTGAGTATATGAGCCCTCCAATCAGAACCAGGAAAGATGACTGGCAGAGAGAAAAAGACTAGGTCAAGAATTGTCATCATGGCTGGGCCAATCACACCCAACATCTCTCTGGGGATTTTAATATTTCAAGATTTTACCACATCTCTGATGATTCCCTTCTACACCCAAAAAACACCCTCAAGAATCACGCGGGACCAGTAGGGCAGTGTAAAGTATTGCAAACCTGAATCTAGCCTCAGAAAGATCTGCACTAAAATCTCAGCTTTTCTTTTTACCAAATGTGTCTTCAGGCAAATTATTTATCTTTTCCGAACCTCAGTGTTCACTTTTAGAAATGAGAGATTTCATAGTGAGAATTAAGTGGCATTTGCAAAGTCTTTAATATGGTGCTTGGTACATGGTAGGGACTCAGTACATTTTAGCTATTATGATTTTCAGGATGAATATAATTAGCCCTGTTTTAAAGATGAGCAGTTTGAGGGTTAGAAAGATCAAGATTCATTCAAGTCTTGTGATTTCCAGCCTGGAGCTCCACTTTGTGAAAACTTTAGAGGCACTGTTGATCAGTGGCTCTGAGCTCTGAGAACTTTACCTGCCAAAGGTCCAAGGCCAGAAACATTGATGTTATAATAGTGACAAATGGTGGGATCAGGCTTATATTTAGCGTTATCTATTCCTGGATGAATCCACTACCCCTGTTAACTGGGATTGTCAGTAATCTGAGGTTTCCATTGTTCCTAAGCAAAGAACCAAAGAGTGCACATGGCATTAATATTTTTCCATTCTTCTCATGCAATCAGAAAGACTAATTTATAAAGACAGTTGTATTTATACAACTTATAAAGACAGTAGGATCCCTGTAGCTTCTTTCCCTTTCCTCAAGCTAATGAATGAGACTCTTCCAAGTTCTCCTTTTACCCAGAGGGTAGAACAAGGTGGCAGAGACCCATTCTAAGCCTGGTTCCATCTCTGTGCATAAGTTCGTTCATGACATTAAGGAAATGTAGCTTCACAGGGAACACCATCTAAGGACTTTGGCACTTGGGGCATTCTCTTCCTAGTATATGACACAGGAAACTGTGGCGCAATAAAATCATCAGTTCTGTCAAACTGATGTATCAGTTTGATGCAAACTGCTTGCCTCAGTTATATCTCTGGACTATTTGATAGCCAATCCTTTTAGTTTCTTCTCACTTCTGACATGAGGTCAGGAGTTGGTCCTTAAAGAGAAGTTCTCCATCCTCACCCCCAACACCTTTGGCTTATTCATATCCCACCTTTCTCTTTCAGGATCAGTTCTGAGACTTCCAGTTCCTGACCTCAGACCCATTTTCTGTTTTGACCATGTTCCTTTGGCTGCTTTCCACCACTCTGGACAAACCCCTTGTCTAGGGCTGCCTAGATCTCTCCCTCCCAGCATTGACCTTTACCAGACCACCAGGTAGGCACTGCCCTAATAACAGGGCCTAGATGAGGCTACAGTCTTATGGGGAGTGGGGGTGGGGGTGGTGGTGAGGAGAAAACCGCAGGATCTTAGAGTTTCTGTTTTGTAAATTATACCTTACATCTCTCTCTTCTCTCTTATTTCTCATACCTGTTGCAAGGAAAGGCCCCCTTCACTTTATACTTCAGGTTTGGCATCAGAGGCCCTTCCCATTCCCCATCCACTACCTCATTCCAGTCATCTGGCTTCTTGGCATTTCGGTCTGGGATGTACTCAAAGTCCTTCCAGTTCTAAAACAAAATGTTCCTTCTTTAGGACAGGTGAATGGGCTGGGATAAAACTGGGGTCCTTACAGTCAGGCTAGACCTGACTCCCTAACCCTGTCAACCTCCTGTCCTTACCCCTATGAAAGCCCAGCTCAAGATTCTGCAAACAAATCCAATACAGGAGAGAAAAAGCCTTTAAGCAACTCTCGCTCTTCCTCAAGTTGTCACTATCACTTTGACCTTGAATACTTCAAGCTCAAATAAGTTGGAAATTTCCGTTCTGTCTGACCCTCTCCCTCCCTCGATCATGTGCCCCTATGGTCAGAATAAGTCTTCTAGCCTGTATCACTCTTCCTGAAGACCCCCCTTGGTGATCTGCTTTGTACCCAGAATGCTCCCAGACCTGTACCAGTCTTCCCTTTTACTCCAGGCCTCTTCTATTTACCAAGACAAAACTCCAAGTCACAAACAACCTACCCTGACTTTCATATTTCTGACTTTTTCATATTTCTTCTGTTGTGGAGCCTGCAAAATTTTGTTTTATCTACCTAACAGGTCATCTTGGTGCTGACCATTTGCCCAGACTGACTGAAAGCTTCAATGCTAAGCCAACTAGACCCTGTCATTCAGTAACATTGCAGCTGGGAAAGTTCTCTAGTTCCTCAGCTGTCTCAGCTACTTTTTGATTCCTGAGATGTAATAGTCAGCATCCCATCATGAGGGCTATAGTCTTCATAGATCCCTGCCTATCTAACTGCTTTCCCTCTTCTCTAACTTTACTCAGCAGGGAGCACAGAGACCTGTAGCCTCTCCCCTCTCCCCCAGGTCTTGAGCCAACCCTGATTACATCGGGTACATGGTCCTCAACAGGAGTGAGGGTCTGTGGTTAGTCTTGCTGCTCTAAGCCTGCTTACTGCACCTGGAAGAAGACTCACCCCTAATTTTCCTGTGGTGCCAAAGGCACAGACACAGCCTGCTCACCTGTCTTAATTCCCTGACTATGCTTCTCTCCCATGAGACTGGATCCCTTTGCTAAATCATCCTACACACAGCTGAGCCACTGCCCACCTCTCTGCAGGCCTCTTCTTAGGAGTTCCAGCCACTGGGTCCCATGTTGCTCCTTGTTTAACCCTAAACGTCTTTTCTGCATGAGAATGAATCTGCTCTGACCTGTGGAGAACCGACAAAATAGCTAAGGCCCTCCATGACCTGGCTCCAATAAACCTTTCCAACTTCATCTCCCACCAGTCTTCACCTTGAAATTTATGCTCCCAAAATAGTAAACTGCTGCTTTCAATTCTTTTATGTAGCCATGTTGCTTTCCACCTAATTGTTGTGCCTCTGCTCCTGCTGTTCTCTGGGTCTGGAATATCTTCCCTCTAACCCAATTTCCCACTTCCCTTGCTCTAATAAATTCAGTGTTGAAATCCAGTACATTTTAACATATAAATCCTGTATATTAAAAGGACTTACTATTTTCTAATCACTATATTATGTATGTTAGCTCATTTAATCCTCACAACCACCTTCACACGTAGGTATTATAATAATCCCTGTTTGTGAAATTGACTTTCATAGCAGTTACATTCCTTGCCCAAATGTAACTGCAAGTAGGTAGGAGTCTCACAGTTAGTAAAGGGTGGAACTCAGATTTCAATCCATATCTATATGACTGCAGTCTATGTTTCCAACCCCTAGGTTAACCCAATCACTCAAACATTGCTTCCTCCTTCCAAGACCACCACCCGAACCCTATCACAGGCTAGGTTAGGAGCCTCTTTTGGGCTCCACAGGATTTGGGTTTCCCTGACTCTTAGCACTAATTACACAGTGTGACCTCTGTCTGTGTACTTGTCTGCAAACTCCACTAGATTCTAAATACCAGGAGGATTCTCAATCCCTGGATTGTGCTATTCATAGCTATATCCAGGAGAGCTTTGCAGTGAGTGATAAGAAATCAGTGAATATATTCCACACACTCCCCATATCAATAACTCTGGAGTCAGAGATCCAGATTCAAATCCTGGTGCTAATGTAGGTATACTTGCCAAGTCACTTCATTTTCTACGTGTTGTCTGTTTCCTTATCTATAACAGGGATCAGAGCACACTGTTCACAGAGGCTGTCAGAAGGATCAATAGAGTCTTAACAAATGTAAGTTGCTTCCCTCTTTCCTCCACACCTCTTTGGATACCAATATTTAGCTGGATACCTCTTGGAGTGATTAATGCCCCAGTTTCTGCTTCTCTTCCCAGCTTTCTTCTCCCAGCCCCATAGCTGACATCTCCATCTGTTTCCCAGCCAAACAGGTTTAACCTCAGGTTTCTTATCTTTAGGACCCTCTATTTGCAGATGTTCATCCCATTTCCTTGGTTTCCAGGCATAGAGGTCTTTTATCTTCTTGGGAGACAGGAAGTCTCAGTCAACTTCCAGACCCCCAGCAGCCACTTGCTAGTTGTTGTTGATTTTGACCTCATAAGTAGCTTTGGGTGAATGATCAAAGTGTATAGTTGAGTATCTTTATTGATCTAGAAAGAGGATAGGGAATATTTCAGCTCCACTATTGGACATCTTTGGACCTCAAGCATTAAATGCACCACCTAAAACAGTTCCTGAATGCCATCCCCCAAATATACACAAACATATTTCACCACACCCCTCCTCCCATTTCTATGATTAATTCAGTAGAGACTCTGGATCTTTTTCTCCTAAGTACATACTTCTTTGGCTCCCCTGACCACCATCCTTCAGCTCCATCGCAGTTCTGGTCATTCTCTGATGTTTTCTGTTTTTCTGTCTGTGCCCCTTGATCATAAGCTTTTCAAAAGCAGAGGTCATGTCTGACTCATCTGCTGTGTTAACAGCTTCCAGCACAAGGCCTACCCTAGAGGAGGACCTCAGGGAGCCCTTGCACATACAGTCCTTTCACAGTCCTGCTAGCAAAGGCCTTGAGCCTGAACATAATTTCTCCAGTGACTCAAGCCCTATAGGCTTCTCTAGACCCAATTTCTGCCTCTCCCCTGCACTCTGGTTGTGCTGAGTTACTTACAGTACCACTCTTTCTCAGGTATTTTTTACTTTCCTCATGTGATTGCCTCTTCCAGGAATTAAATCCTCCCTAAAATTGTCACACTCTTTCACAAGACCAATTCATGCTCATCTTTCAAAACTCAGCACAGGCAAGACCTCTAGGAAACATTTCCTAAGGCTCCACGTTGTGTAGAGGGCTTCTTCTGTGCTTCCCCAGACTCTGATCATACTGGGTAGTCCTCTCCTTTTCTTGATTCATACCTTCACTGGACTGTGAGTTCTGTGAGGTCAGAGGCCATGTCTGGGGCTCACTTTATCCCCACCCCAAGTTGGAATTTGGTGAATGCCGATTGAGATGCTAAAGAAATCCAGCTACTATCCTCCAGCTAACCTAGATCTCTCTAATCTAATGCTACTAAGACAAGCCCATCACTCATATTTTAGCTTAGTACCTGCCACCTCGCCCATCCCTTCAATATTTAGCAGGGCAACAGGGCCATGCCAAACATTCTTCCAAGAGAGGACCTTATCTAACTTCCTTTCAGAAATCAGGCTCTTATGTGAACTTCTGTAATCTATAGCACTTCTCTATATCTATTTTCTGATAGTATTTAATTTATAGGTTTTTTGTAAAGGTTAAGTGAGATAACACATATAAAATGCTTATCCTTCCCCCTAGGCTGAAGACCAGCCCACATACTTACCCTGAATTTGATGGTCTTGTTGTTCTCATGCTATTTCCCTTGATAATGAAGGATGACCTGCACTTTGTTGTTGCCAAAGCCACAGAATGTCAGGGCCTAGAAATTAAACCCTAATGCATGGTGTTACATCACTTTTAGGCAGTTTGCCTGGTCTGAGGCTAAGACAGACATAGCTAATATATTAATCAGGGCCCCAGCAAGAAACAGATAGCACACTCAAATTTAGTATTACTTGAGGAGAATTTAATAAAAGGACTATTTACAAAGATAGGGGACCTTGAGAAAGCATAAAGAATAGTGCTGTGCTGTGCGCTGGCAACAGAAGGGCTATTCCTACCCTTATCCCTGAAGGGGCAAAGAGTAAGAGTGGTTACCAGAGCCTGGAAGAAAGACTCCTGTGGGGAGGGTGGCTGGAGGGAAGCTGTGACTTTCAGTTGAGAGGCACAACTCTCTTTCTTCCCTCTGATCTACTGCCAGGACTTCCATTGACCAAACCCAACCAGAAAATCCTTCCTGTGCCAGGAACATTATACCATATCATTTAGTTCTTGTGACAAGCATGTGTTACTATCTCCACTCTTAGCTGGGAAAATTGTGGCTTAGAAAATTTAAGTAACTCACCCAAAGTCAAAGAGCTAATAAGTAGCATTGCTGGGATTCAACCCAAGCCTACTAAGAAATAGAGCCTGGGGTTCTTTCTGCTTTGTGAAAACTTTAGAGACAATTGTTGATCAGTGGCTCTGAGCCTGGAGAGCTTAATGTGACAAAGGTCCAAGAATAGGTTTTAACCTAGTTTTTCAACCTCACTCCCCATGTTCTTCTTGACTATCCTAAACACACACACATGTACGTGCGTGCGCAAAGTGCTCTAGCCACACTGGTTTCATTGGTTTTCTACTTGCATTTCAATTTCATGCCTCTGAGCTTTTGTATAGCTTCCTCTGTCCTCATTATATTTCCCCCACCTCCTTCTCTGCCTATTAACATCTAACTCATTCTTCAAAGAACAATTAATACCCCATCCAAAAAGCCCCCCCAGTTGGACTGAGTCATGCCATCTTTGTAGTCTCATAGCACCTCATCAATATCTTTTTAAAACTATGTCTTGGAGCAGCTGGGTGGCTCAGTCAGTTGAACAACCAACTTTTGATTTCCACTCAGGTCATGATCTGACAGTTGTGGGATTAAGCCCAGCATCGGGTTCTGCACTGGGTGTGGAGCCTGCTTGAGATTCTCTCTCTGCCCCTCCCCTGATCACGTGCATGAGCACACTCTTTCTCTCTCAAAAAGAAGTAAATGGATAACTTAATAAATAAATAAATAAATAAATAAATAAATAGAAAATATGTCTTTCATTCTGCCTTTAAAAAAAAATATTCACATGCTTGCTTCCCCACCAAATAGAAGGCAAAAATATGGAGTAGAAAAAAGCACAGGCTTTAATCTGGATAGATTGGGTTTGAATTCTGACTTCCCACTTACTCACCTTGGGCAAATTTCTTGCCTCTGTTTCCTCATCTGTAAAATGGAGCTATTAACAGCTGAAACTGCTTTGGTTGTTTGAGCATCAAATAAATAATATTCATATGAAAAAATCACATTTGAAAAAGTATTTCCATTTTCCTTACTACAACCATTTCATACATAAACATATAAACTCCTTGTAAGGAGGGTGGATTCTGACGAAAAGAGAAATGGGCGAAGACACATTCAGGCACCCAGAGTGCTATATTGTTCTGTGCATGCAAGAGCTTGAAAGATGAGGGAGAAAGAGTTGGTGGGGGAGGGGTGCAAATAAAAAAAGGGAAAGAGGCTGAAGAGGAAGATTTTGGCAAAAGCTTGAAGCAAGAAATCTGAAACTCCCTGGGAAAAGAAAGAAATTTTTAGGGAAAATTTTAAGAAAATTTTGCTGTATGACATGTGGCATAATGCTTGCCTCTGACTTTGTGCAAAAACATTTGGTACATTCCTCATCAGTGCTTTGGGAGTTGGATTAGCTTTTATTGTTGTTTGTTGGTTTAAAAAAAATTTTTTTAATGTTTATTTATTTTTGAGAGAGAGACAGACAGAGTGTGAGCAGGGGAGGGGCTGAGAGAGAGGGAGACACAGTATCTGAAGCAGATTCCAGGCCCTGAGCTGTCAGCACATAGCCCAATGTGGGGCTTGAACCCACGAACCACGAGATCATGATGAAGTTGGTCGCTTAACCAACTGAGCCACCCAAGCATCCCTGTTTGTTGGTTTTTAAATCTCAACCATCATTCAAGATTGGAGCTAAGTAAGAGCTGGACTGCTCCAAGGAGGCCTAGTGACATATTTGAGGTTACAGATGCAATACTCTGGACTCATTATGGATGCTTAATAAAGGTGATTTATATGACCTCTTGGGCCTTCTCTCATCAAGGGCAGGAATCGCTTTCAAAGCAAAGCCATATTGTAGTAGGTGCATTTGAGGGTGTCTACACAGTTTATGGTTCCTTTCTCCCTTTTGGGAACTGGGGAATGTCTCTCTGTATTGCAGCCTTGTTAATAACCATATGACTATCTCTTTCGTCTATTTATATTAACATTTAAGCTTAAGGTTGCTTTTTTCAGGTCATTGAAGAGTCTTAGTGTGTAGGAAGGTGGATTAGAAATTTCCTTTTTCGGGTCAATCTGAGCCTCTTCAACAATTACAGTGCCTCTCATTAAGACCTCATGTGGCTTATAGTGACCACTATCAGAGAGCTTACAAGCATGATGTAATGCTCAGATTCTGAATGCCTATCCTCCTGGTTCAGGGTATCAGGAAAGAGTTTTGTATACCTGCCACCACAATCAATGCCTTGCTCATGTTTTACTGAAAACTGAACCACCAAGGTCTCATTCTCATTGCTAAATGGCTTAAACCTGGTTTAAAGTGCATAAAACTTGGCATCTTCATTGGTCTGCAGACCTGGGAGCAGAGAACACAAAATCTTTAGGCTTAAGTACTCAAAGAGCAGCCAGAGAGACCCAGTACTTGGTATCACCAATCTTTGGTACTTTCTTACATACCTACTATGTGTCAGGTGCTATCCTGGACACATTACCTTATTCAAGCCTCAGAAGAACCCTGCAAAATAGGTATTATCTCTACTTTACAAATTAGAAGTCTGAGTCACAGGGAGTGAAGTGACCTGGCTAAGCCCTCATGGCTAATAAGGAACTAAACTAGGATTTTATTCCATGTTTGTCTGATTCTTTCTTCCCCTTATACCATTCTGTCTTTAATGCTCAGAGATAAATACTGTTCTGCAGCTTTACGAAATAAGGCCCTGTTTATCCCAAGAAGCACAGAACATTTCTAGTCTATGTAAATTATCTTATAGATGAGGAAACCAAGCCCCAGAGAGGAAAATTATTTATCCAAGATCACACAGTCACAAACAACAGACATACAAGAAGCCAAGTCTCCTGACTTCCAAGCCAGTGGTCTTTCCATTATTCCATGCTGCTGCCCAGCTTACTGGTTTTGTCTCTGTCACTTAAATTCTCTAAGTCTCAGTTTCCTCATCAGAAAATGTGGATAATTATTCCTACCTCATAGGGATCCCATGAAATTCATATGGGTAAGAGATGTGAGAAGCACTTTGTACCTTGTCAACATAAAATGCAAGGGGCTATCATCATTCATGATTAGATTAGATTAGAGAGGGTCCTTCCTTCATGATTCCACAGCTCTCTGCGCATCCCTGGGTCACACTGAGTTGCAACTAGGTTTATTTCAGTCTCTTTGAATAGTTTTTAAGCTCCTGAAGAGAAGGGAAATCTTCATATTCCTGGAATCTAGGCCAAGGCCTAGCATAGAAGAGATGTTCAATAAATATGTGTTAAATTGCACAGAAGAATCACAGGTGCTGATTCAGCTATCTCTGGAGCATTTATTGCATACTAGTCTCTGTGCTAAACACTTTCATGTCTGATATTGCATTAGGAACTGTGTATTTTAGAGAGTATGCTTACTTCACTGAAGACCTCAAATGAGGCCAGAGAAGACTTCAGGGCGAGGGAGTGGGCCAAAGGGAAAGAGTATTGCACCCATAAGCAGAAGACCAAGCTCTGAATCTCTACCAGATTCTGAATCTCTGAAGCTCTACCAGACCCTGCTATGTACTCCAATGCAATCCCCTCCATCCTTGCTGAACCTCATTTGTACCTAAGAGCCCTTCTGGACAACCAAAGGGAACCTAATGCACTTAAGTGGAATGAGATCTGAGGAGCAACAAATCAGAAATCAAACTGAGAGGAGGTGGGTGTCTGTGCAGACTGCCCCCAGAGCCACCAAGAAGCAGGCGTCCCACGAGTCTCTCAATCTCCAATTCTCTCTCCTTTGGAAGCAATTTTTCAGAGTGGATTTAAATGAGACTTTAAATGCTCAAGTCAGTTTGTAATGTTCTCCTTTAATAAAAATGAAAATGAGATTCATAACAGTAGCCAGGAGAGAGAAGATGGGAAGTTACTCCAGGGGACAATCAATGGATTCTATTTATAGGATAAAAGCTTTCTCAGGCAAAAACCCTTGCCTTGTAGACTTTGCCCTTAGAGCTCCCCCTTCCTTCATAATATTTTTTGGCTCTTACAGCAGTTCTGCCTAATGAGCATGGCAGGTGATGATTATCATCTCCATTTAACATCAAGGCTCAGAGAAGTGAAAAGACTTGCCCAAATTATGCAGTTAGTGAGTCATAGGAGTTAGCCCTCAGTCTGTCTGCTCCACTCTCCTTTGCACCAAGCTGCTCTAGGGGAAAGCAACATTTGAAGGTTATACAGCATTTTTTCCTGTTTCAATTGCAGTGTTATATTTAAAAAACTCAGGGTGGAGAAAGCAGGGTAGCCCAGCAGTAATTAACCCAGTCGTGGAGTCAGACCTAGAATCAGATCACAGCTCTGCCTCTCGCCAGCTGTGTATATAGCTTTGGGCAAATTACCCATCCTCTCTGGGCCCCCTCTGCAAAACTGGGAACATAACAGTAACCATCTCATGAAGTTGTTAGGAAGATTAATGGGGATAATGTGTCTAAGGGCTTAGCTTTGAATATCTGTTATTTAATAAATGGACATTATTATTTTGTGGACAGTTCCTTCTTCTCCACCTGCTAATTTTTTATTCTAAGAAAGAGAAATGAATTGATAATTATGAATAAAAACAATTACATGAAAGTCAGAACTTTTTCCCAATTAGTATATTCCTGAATTCCAGCATTCACCTTTATCCTCTTCTTTGTCTGTATAAAATTTTCCTGCTGTAAACTGAAATTACCATAATCAAGCCTATGTTTAAATTATACCCATCGTTGGGGCGCCTGGGTGGCGCAGTCGGTTAAGCGTCCAACTTCAGCCAGGTCACGATCTCGCGGTCCGGGAGTTCGAGCCCCACGTCGGGCTCTGGGCTGATGGCTCAGAGCCTGGAGCCTGTTTCCGATTCTGTGTCTCCCTCTCTCTCTGCCCCTCCCCCGTTCATGCTCTGTCTCTCTCTGTCCCAAAAATAAATAAACATTGAAAAAAAAATTAATAAAAAAATAAATTCTACCCATCGTTTTTTCCACCCACCAATGGGGGAAAGAAGAAAAGCAACATATAGAAATTATTTGTGTTTTCTTAAAGACAATAAGATGCAACTAAGGCTGACCAAGCCTACAGGAACAGTAAGGGAATATCATGGAATAACTCCAATATTCCTGAAAACCCCTTTACTATCTGATGCCTAAATTCTACCATTTGTTTTTTTTTTTAATGTTTATTTACTTTTAAGAGAGAGAGGGAGAGAGAGAGAGAAGGGGAGGAGCAGAAAGAAAAGGAGACAGAAGATCCCAATCAGGCTCCATGTTGCCTAGAAAGCCCAATGTGGTGCTCAAATTCACAAACCATGAGATAATGACCTGAGCTGAAGTAAGACACTTAACAACTGAGCTACCCAGACCCCCCTAAACTCTACCATTTGTGCCCTACTGTGTGGAGTGGCTTGACTACTAAATATTTGAGCCACTTACACATTAATGCTCCACCCTACCCTCCTCTATGAGAGTTAAGTCTTAAAAACCATCATGGCAATGTATGATTGGTTGAAAGACTTGAGGGATTCTCTTAACAATAGATGGAAAAAATATGGTTAGGGGAACTAAGTCCTTATGCATATTTATGTCTAGTAAGATAAAATAATCAACTCACCAAGAGATTAGCAATACCATTTTATACTTCTTGAATTAGTAATGATGATATTAAACAATCAATTTCCATTTACCATTTTTTTATTGCTTAAAATTTTTAGACTCTTCCTTGCAGTTTTGAGGAGATGCTGATAAATTTGTTTTGCTTTGGCATAGATGGCATACAGACATCTTTTTAGGACCTGGCACTCCATGCAAACATTCAGTGCCCTTCTGATTTTAGGCTTCAGAGTTGCTGACTCCCACTTCCTGGGCCCACCATGGTCCCAGAGTCACAGGGCAATTTGGCAGCTTGTGATGGAAAAGGCCTTGGGTGTAGCCTTTATTTCATCTCCTCCCTGCAGCTAAATGGATATTTCTCAAATTCCACTACCCAGTATGTCGGGTTATTGCCTGAGCTCTGCCCATGAAAACCCTACTTCAACTCCCATCCAGTAAGACCACCCTGAACTGGCTCTGTCAGCTCCTGTTACTCAAGCCTGACAGCTCACCTCCTCCCCTCATGAGGCTCAGGGGGTGAGTTTGCTTTCTACGGTCTTGCCTCATCTCCCAAGATCTCAGCATTAGACAGGACAAGACATCTCAGTGACCACCTTACCCACCACTCCTGACAGCAGGCCTCCCATTGTTCATCCAAAGAAGGATAAGGACTGATACCAAAGTTAAAAGATTTGGCCCTTATGTGGGTCCCTAAAAATTTCACCTCATTTACTCCCATGGATAATGCTATGAAAAGGTACTATTAGTTGCATTTTGTGTCTACTAAGTGGAGGACTTGAGATGTGAACTCATTTGTCTGACTTCAAACCTGGCCTTTCTTCTGGAAAAAGAGGGAGCTACAGGGAAAGGTGCTATGAAGAACAAAAAGTTGTATAATCATAACAACTAACAGCAGTCATATGTCAAGCATGGTGCTGAGTGCTTTACATGCATTATCTCACTGCATTCTCATAATAGCTCTGAGACAAACGTGCTATTTTTCCCCATTCAAATGATAAGAAAAGTAAAGCTAAGAAACCTATCCAAGAGCCCAGTTTGTAAGTAAGTGGGCAAGCCAGGTTCAGTCGCAGGCCTCTATAATGCCAAAATCTTTACTTTTAACCCCTATACTATAAGGCTTCCCATGAGGTGATGTGTGTGAAAAGCGCTTTATAGCCTAGAATGCACAGCAAAGGTAAGAGTCATAGTACTTTACACTTTGTAATTAATAAAGTTATTTGTGTATAATTGGAGTAATGTCTGTCTTCCCCAGACACCAACATGCTGGTAAGTTCCATAACTGTTTTACTTACCATTGTGTCCCAGTATCTCTCATAAAGTTAATTGCCAAAATATTTGTTGAATGACTGAATGGATGTATGTATGATCTTACCTTTTGCCTATGCCATAAGATTCTCAGCTTTACAAACGGATAGATTCATTTATTAATCCATTTGACAAATGTTAATTGAATTTAACAAGTACGCAGAAACAGTTGTACAACTTTGATCTTGAACTTTATGGTAAGAGAGGCTAGGGCAGAACTCAGAATTGTTTATGGCTAATTATTTTTCTGGGTGAACAGTATTGATATAAATCAAACCTGACACAATTTAAGATGTCCCCAAATAAGGAGCCTTTCTTGTTAGGAGAATAATGTCCTGTGGTTAATAAAGTCCTACTTTAATGTTTTATATTTTTCCTCTTAGCATCATAACATCTTAACATCAGAGAATGCTCAAGCCAGAATGACTGTTGGTGGTCATTTCATCTGCCCTCCTCATATTACAGGCAGGGAAACTAAAGCCCAGAGAAGGAAGTGACTTGCTTATAGACAAAAAATTGTCAGTTGCAGAGTTGTGATTAGAACCTAGTTCTTCTGCACTTTGGTTCTGGGTTCATTATTCCTTCACTCAACAAATACATATTTTTAAAAAATGTTTTAAGGTTTATTTGAGAGAGAGAGAGAGAGAGCACAAGCAGGTGAGGGGCAGAGAGAAGGAGAGACAGAATCCCAAGCACAGAGCTCAGATATGGGGCTGAAACCCATGAATCATGAGATCACGACCTGTGCCAAGATCAAGAATTGGACGCTTAGACAACTGCACCAGCCAGGCGCCCCTCAACAAATATTTCTTGAGCATTCACTTTGTGCAAGGCATTAGGCACAAAGGCATGGATCTCCCAGGTTCTCTTCAGGGTCTCAGAGTCTGGTAGAAAATACAGACAAGTAGACAGTTATAACACAGTGTGGTAAGGACAGTGATAGAAGGAAGCACAGGGCAATGAAATTCAGAAAAACCCTGAATGCCCTCCAAAGTCAGAGTGAACTTCAGAGAAGGCATACCTGAAGGAGTGAGAATGGGAAAGGCAGAAAAGATGAGGAGTGGGTGTTCCAAATAGAATGACTTGCACATGAAAAGGCCCAGAGGCATCAAACAGCACAGTGTTTCAAGGGAAATGCAAACAGTACTTTATAGTTTTCAGGGAACAGGAGAGGAAAGTAAATAGGGACCAGCTCAAAGAGAGATCTTATTGAGAGCAGGAGAGCAGTGTATCAACCTCGAGTATATGCTACTATCTTTTCTCCTCTGATAAATCTTTCCTTCAAATTGGTCAAATACTGTATGTCCCCAGAGATCCAATCAATAAAAAGTAATAGATGTTTGGAAGCTGGTACATCTAGCTGATGAGTGCACATAATCATACCCAAGTCTATAGAAATACAGGACCAAGGAGGCCATATAACATGATTCCTATGTCAAATGAACTTATATCCACATTGCACCTCCCACCGTGTTTGGCTTGTAATGTAGCTCAAATCCAAAGACTGGGCTAGGGACTCATCTCCACCTATAGCTTTAGCAGTATCTTTAACCTCTCTGAGATTGAGTTTCTTCATCTATAGAAAGAGATTATCTAATTTATTGAGATTCTGGGAGAATCAAATAAAATAGAATGTAACAGAGTGTCAGGCACATTGTAAGTGCTCAATACATACTACCTGAAGCTGAATCTGTACATATGTGTATATGTATACAAAGATACAACATCAAAGGTAAAGAGAGAGAAATCTTTTTTAGCCTTGAAGGTAAGCCTTGTACCTTCCCCAACACCTAGTCCTGAGCTTGGGACACAATAGGTCCTTTAGAAAATGCTTGTGTAATTACATGAAAATACACATTTGCTGCATTTATTCAACATAATCAGACTGCATTTTGCAAAAGAGAATTTGTTAGACAAAACTAAAGCTTATTTCTTCAGGTGCCAACATTTTATATATCATTTTCAGTGGAAAATTTTTGTAAACATTATAAAAGACTCTGACATCGTACGTACAGAATCTTAAAATGTAAAGTTCCTTGAAGACTCAAACCCTACATTAGGTTGTGATGTACAGCAGAGGTGTGGGTTTGTTTTGAAAATTTTGTCTCCATTGTTCTTGTTCTGCCGTGAACACTCACTTTTCCCTGAGGTCAATGTGTTTGCCTCTAGCAATCTACCCAGTGAGATCAGTGGACCTACATCCCTGCTTACCTGCCTGCCAGCTTATCTGCCCACTTCCTTTCCTTTCTTTTTACTGGCCAGTCTATCCACATTTGTTACATAGACCATAGTCACTCAAATATTTATCAACTGATAAAACGCCTTGTGGTATAGTGAACAGCACTGGATAACAATCTGAGCCTTCCCCCCTATTTCTGTATGTGACTTGAGCCAATCCCTTTTCTGAATCTGTGTTCTCATCTATAAATAAGGTTTATATTTAAACTCTTCAAAGAAGGGATACTGAATACATAGTAGCTGCTCAATGTTTATTGAATAACCGATTGGCATGAGGACCAAATTAAATAAGATAATAATAATTAAGATAATTGCTATCATTGTGATTGTTAATAATTATTAAAAATAATTATTTTGGGGCACGTGGATGCCTCAATCGGTTAAGCATCCAACTCTTGATTTTGGCTCATCTCATGATCTCATGGTTGGTGGGTTTAAGCCCCCCATCAGGCTCTGCACTGACAGTGTGGGGCCTCCTTGGGATTCTCTCTCTCACCTTCTCTCTCTGCCCTCCCCCACTCATGCTCCCTCTCTCTTTTTCAAAAATAAATAAACATAGGGGTGCCTGGGTGGCTCAGTCAGTTAAGCATCCGACTTTGGCTCAGGTCATGATCTCACAGTTTGCAGGTTTGAGCCCCACATCTGGCTCTGTGCTGATAGCTCAGATGCTCTGTCTCTCTCTCTTTCTCAAAAATAAAATAAACATTAAAATAAATAAATAAGCATTTAAAAAATTTTATAAAAAGGCACCTGGGTGGCTCAGTCAGCTTACAGTCAGACTTCAGCTCAGGTCATGATCTCATGGTTTGTGAGTTCAAGTCCAGCATTGGGCTCATTGCTGTCAGTGCAGAGCCTGCTTCAGATCCTCTGTCCTCCCCTCTCTCTCTCTCTCTCTCTGCCCCTTTGCTACTCAGGCATTCATGTGCTCTCTCTCACTCTCAAAAATAAATAAATGTTAAAAAACATTTTTTAAATAATTATTTTTGCTCTCACTGAATGGGTACTACTAGTAGGTCCTTCATTTATTTTATGGGTTGTCATTTCTAATCAACTATACCCTAGGAAGCACATAACCAAGTCTATTAAGAAAGGAGTGTTAAATAAGAGCCTAAATGCTTGAAGTAAAAGACAATCCAAGTCATTCACTTAAATATTTACAGAGCTCCTGTACTGTTGCAGTGTAAGTGTTAGACATCAAAGTACTAATAAGACACAATTCCTCAAGCCCTCTGGCCCTCAAGGAGCTCACAGTCTAATAAGAAAGGCAAATAAAGTGTCTATTTTTCTCATTTTATATTTCGTGATTTTTCAAAGCAAAATAATTTATGGTAGCAGCAAATAAACAGTAAAAACACTATAATCTACCTCACAGACATGACCACTGTCAGCATTCTGATATATTTCCTTCCAGTCTTTTTGTTGTTTTGTGTGTTAACAATGGCCCCTGCTCCCACCTCCACATCTCTGCAGCCCCTGCAGAGATCCTTACCATCAGTTTGCACTTGAGACCTGGAAAGGCCAGCTGGATCAGGCCTCTTTGGTTTGGGCATCTGTCCAGAGTGATTCTTCCTCAGGCCAAGCATGTCCAAGTATCCACAATTGGCAGATGGACCCAATCGCATCATCAGCTGGAGGCCTGAGCAGCAGGCTGCTCCTCAGCCCTCTGAGCTGTCCTCCGTGGGTGTGAGCCAGCTGGGCACAGAGGCCCTTTGTCTCAGAATGTCTCTTCGGCCAAGTTTTCATGGTCAAGTCTGAGAGTTGACAGAATTAACATTCACACACACCCAACCCCCTTGTGACTTCTGCATCATTTAGATCCTCATCTGCATTCCAGTTTCTTTCTGCCTGATTTTGTACTTTTACAAATGGCACTGCCATTGCCTTCGCCCTCCCCTCACACTTATTTGTATCACTAATTCAGGGATTCTCCAATTCAATCAATCAACATTTCTGCATATTTTAATGTGCCAGCCCCTATGCAAGGTCTCAGATTCCAAAAGCTCATTTTGCCCTGAGGCCACTGGTACTACTTCCTGCTGGCTAACTGACACTTGGCAGCTTTGCAGCAGTGGCCAATACAGCCATTATGGAAGCAAGAGACCTGGGTTCAACAAGCATCTCTGCCAGTTACTTACTCTGTGACTTTGGGAAAACCACCTCTCTTTTCTGAGTCTCCATTTCATCTGTACAGTGAGAGGGTTGGATTCTAAAGGTCTGGCATGCCCTCCGGTTGCTGAGCTGCTCTCTGGCCTGGAATAGCCTAGGAAAACAGCAGAGAGAAAGGAACCTCAATCAAACTCTGGTACAAAGCTTTTAAATGGCCCTGCAATGTCATGACCTCTCTCTGGACCTCAGTATTCCCATCTATATATGGGGAGAAGGAGGCCATTTGGGGCTGGATGAGCTCTCAGGGCCCCTTTAGCTCTAACATCAAAGTATCTAAGATTTACCTTTCCCGAGGTTGTTAAATACTACTTAAAATGTGAGCTAGAAGAACTTCAACTTATTGGAATCATGGGAGGCAGTGGGGTGGGGAGCAGGGGTAATGCAAGAAAGATCAGTTTTTGTATTCATATGGCATAGGTTCAAATTCTGACTTTGCCTTTTAATAAATGTGTGACCTTAGATAAATGATCCAACTCCTTGGGCTTCAGTTAGATGGTCTATAGACTGGGAAAAAGAATAACTACTTTGCAGAGTTCGGATGAGGAATGGAGTATGGAAAGCATCGTGCCTAGTGAGTAATACTGTGCTCAACAAAGGTTACTTAAGGTTTCTGATACAATTTAGCTATAAAAACCAGAGTTTAAAAGGAGGAAATTTAGTTCCAAGCAGAAATGGATCAGCAGAACACTTAATTTTTTAATCTTTTTTTTTTTTATTAAAAGGTAACACAAGTTCATTGTAGAAAACAAAGAAAACATTAAAGTCATCTGGAATTCCATCATCTATTTACATTTTGGTATATTCTATTTTTTTCTACAACAAATGTATTTATAATAGTGACAATATATATCTTAGATATTATCTTATACATTTTACATCTAAGCTTATATCAAAGATTTCCTTATGACATTAAAGACCTCCCAAATATTCTATGGATGTATCATATTTTACTTGCCTGAGCCCCTACTGTTGGACATTTCGGTTTGTCTCCAAATGTTCTCAATTATTGATAATGCTACCCCCACTCCACTGACCTTCCCTCCACACCAGTTTAGCACTCTGTCCCTATCTTCACACCGTGGGCCTTTTCATCACCAGGAACTGTTCTGCCTCTGAAATTTCAAACTCAGACTTCCCCTTTACAATTCATGGCCTGCTACCCTTCAGTTCTCACACGCTGTTACTTGAAGAACACCTGTTCTTTGATCTCTTGCATTTCTTTTCAGTCAGCTGTCTCCTTCCTGTCTAACTTTCACAGTCCTTCTTCCCTCCCTCCTTCCTTCTTTCCACGAACTTTTAGTTGAGCATTTTCTATGTGCCAGACACTGTACTAGTGCAAGTTTATAATGTTGAAGGAGATATGGGTCTATCACCTTACTCATGTCTCTCAACTCTCTTGCCTGTTTGCCTTTCTGCAAAACCCCCACCTGTGTCATCCAAACCTTCCATTCTCACTTTGCATTCCAAATTAATTAGGATCTCTACTTCGTGTCTCAGCCAGAATTCTCTAAAACATAGCCCATACTTGTTCTATTCATTTTCTAGGCTCTCGTCTCCCCTAAACCTATTGAAGTCATCCTTCCACCTCCACCACTCCACTGAGTCATCAAATTGTCTTCTAACTATACAATGCAATGAACGTTTCCAGAGTTTGCCCTACTTGGCCTCCAAACCACTTTTGACACTAGCTGTGCAACCTTGGGAGAGTCACTCATCCTCTCTGAACCTCAGTTTTCTCATCAATGAAAGAGAGGTTATAACATCTTTTTGATAGAACCGTTGAGAGATTTAATAAAATAATGTACAAAGAAAAAAATACACTGTTGCACAATAGGTATTCAACAAAAATTAGGAGTGAATGTTAAATGAGTGGATGAATTTTTAAATTTTATTATACATATAAATAAATAAGATTATATGTATAATAAAATTTAATATAATTTTAGTTACTTATATGTATAATAAAATTTTAAATTTAAAATAAATTTAAAATAAAATAAAAATTTTAGGATGTCATACTGATAGAGACACCTGATTTGTCAGGTGTTTAATATATAGTTTAAGCAAATATCTTTACAAGCAAATAAAGATGTATATTTTAATCTTTTGATCCAAAAGTTATACAAATTGATAAAAAAATAGATTTCATTTACAGGTTTATTTTCTAAATCAGATAGGCCCACATGATTTTTGCAGCATCCACAGGATTTTCCTCAACCTGTAAGAATATACTGTTAATTGTTTACTGTATAAAGCACTTTGGAGTGACCCAATACAATTTAATTCAGCATTTATTGGGCTACCCCTATGTACCATGCAGCAGGAGAGAAATAAAGGCATGGTTTCCATCCTGTAGATGCATCTAATCAAAAGGGATGTCAGGCTTACCAGGGCCTGCCTGACCTTTTTCTATCACTTACCAGCAGTGTCATCTTGGGCCAGTCAGGGCCATGTCATGACTTTTATAGGCCCTAGGCACCTTTGCCTTAATGAGTCCCTTCCTCCATAAAAAATTTTAAAAAATGCATTTAAATATATATATTTATGACTGTATGGCATAAAGCCAAATACAATGCAGATTGGATTCATTATTATATATTCATTATTTTCTTTCATACTGTGCCTTTGAGCCAAATTGATAAGTTGGCTCTGGAGCCAGTTACTGACCTCACCTAGTTCTCATTTTCTGCTACCGAAAATTCCAATTTTGAAGGATTGTTATAGGATGATTATCTGTGATACCTAGAAGCTGCATGAGGGCAGAAACCAAATCTAATTTATTTTCCACTGTGTACCTACAGCACTCGACAGAGTAAGCACTCAATAATATGAATGTGAAATTATCTGCACAGTGCCAGAATACAGTAAACACTTGAAAACTGTCAGGTTTCTTTCTCCAGAAGTCCTAGAGGACGGTTTAGGATGTATATAACAGATATCAGAGAGCTGGAGTGTATGGTACAGATCCTGAATGTAACAGGAATTGGGGTCAGGAAGGATTATGTGGGTCAGTCAGTTAGCATGCTTTTTAATTTTTTGTCAGTGCATCCGTGCCCTGGGCTCACTTAATTGCATTTATAACACAATCTATCGTGCGGTATTGGTGGTATAGTGTAACACAATCTATCATTAGCCAGGTAGATAAGTAGATAAGAAAGATGAGTTTTGGAAACCATCAATTTTATAGTCCTGTATGGTATGTTTATACATGCAAGGAGTTGTACCAGTATTGCTGTGTATCTCCACTCCAAATCCTCTGCAGATTTAATTACAGAGCTACAAAGTGAGTGCATAAATTATGCACCACAGCCCATGTTTTAGAAATCACTGTGTAGTCTTGGGAATTAGATAGGAGGTTAGATCTTTGTAATTGATATGCTCCCACTTAGGAGTTGAAACCCTGTGGATCTGTGAGAACTTTTTTGTCTAAACAGTGTGTCTGTCATCCCCAAAGGCAAGGGAATTAAAAGCAAAAATGAACTACTGGGACCTTATGAAGATAAAAAGCTTCTGCACAGCAAAGGAAACAACCAACAAAACTAAAAGGCAACCAACGGAATGGGAAAAGATATTTCCAAATGACATTTCGGACAAAGGACTAGTATCCAAAATCTATAAAGAGCTCACCAAACTCCACACCCAAAAAACAAATAACCCAGTGAAGAAATGGGCAGAAAACATGAATAGACACTTCTCTAAAGAAGACATCCGGATGGCCAACAGGCACATGAAAAGATGCTCAACGTCGCTCCTCATTAGGGAAATACAAATCAAAACCACACTCAGATATCACCTCACGCCAGTCAGAGTGGCCAAAATGAAAAAATCAAGAGACTATAGATGCTGGAGAGGATGTGGAGAAACGGGAACCCTCTTGCACTGTTGGTGGGAATGCAAATTGGTGCAGCCGCTCTGGAAAACAGTGTGGAGGTTCCTCAAAAAATTAAAAATAGACCTACCCTATGACCTAGCAATAGCACTGCTAGGAATTTACCCAAGGCATACAGGAGTACTGATGCATAGGGGCACTTGTATCCCAATGTTTATAGCAGCACTCTCAACAATAGCCAAATTATGGAAAGAGCCTAAATGTCCATCAACTGATGAATGGATAAAGAAATTGTGGTTTATATACACAATGGAATACTACGTGGCAATGAGAAAGAATGAAATATGGCCCTTTGTAGCAACGTGGATGGAACTGGAGAGTGTTATGCTAAGTGAAATAAGCCATACAGAGAAGGACAGATACCATATGTGTTCACTCTTATGTGGATCCTGAGAAACTTAACAGAAACCCATGGGGGAGGGGAAGGAAAAAAAAAGAAAAAGAAAAAAAAGAGGTTAGAGTGGGAGAGAGCCAAAGCATAAGAGACTGTTAAAAACTGAGAACAAACTGAGGGTTGATGGGGGGTGGGAGGGAGGGGAGGGTGGGTGATGAGTATTGAGGAGGGCACCTTTTGGGATGAGCACTGGGTGTTGTATGGAAACCAATTTGACAATAAATTTCATATATTGAAAAAAATAATAATAAATAAAATAGTGTGTCTGCACTTCTACAGGGTTAGCTGGACATTTAAATTCCAAGCAATAGATATCCAATCTTTTCCTGTTCTCCTTCTCTACAGATTTATCTCCCACCATGGGTTCACTGGTTCCTGTAACCCCACTGCACCCGAAAGGATATGCCATTTCCCAAATGCATACTATATAATTTCGAAGTGTTGTGTCTTTACTTCTACTGTTCTCTTTGGTTGGAATGTTCTTCCTCTCCTCATTCTGGGAAACCCCAGAGAGAGTACCTATTCCAGGTAGCTACTCTACAAGTGTTAGTTTCTCCTCCTGGGTAAGAAAGCAAACTTTTCATGTTAGTAAGCTCAGTTTGAATGCTATTTCCTCTGGAAGCCTTTCTTACCTTCCCTTTCTAGAAGGGGAAAAAAGGGATGTACTTGTACTAGACACAGTTATGTAGAAACTATGGTTTCAGAAACTATGCTGGATCCTTTGCATTTATTATCTTGTTTAATCCTCAGGGCAATTTTGTGTGAAATGTTATGCTTATTCTCAGTTCCCATGTTAGGAACCTGCCATCTGAAGGTTAGGTGTCTTAGCCAAGGTCTCACGCTAGCAAACAGTGGAAGTGGCACTGTTAACCTGGTTTTGCCGGGCTGTCTCTCTCAGGAAAATCCACTCCATTATTGGTGCTCGTACAGCCTTTTCATCATACCCCTATACTAATAATTCTCACTGTATGCCATTTTATTTACATAACAGCATAAGCTGTCTCCTTCACTAAAATCTTGAATCAGAGACCAATTCTTACTTCTCTATGTATCCTTAACATGTGGCATGATGATTGGTGTACAGAGGGTATTCAAAACATGTTGAGGAAATGAGGTGAATAATAGCAAAGCACTTTGCAGTCTGTAAACCATTTTCACATATACAAGTTTATTTAATTATAAATAAGCATAAGATTAAGTCCCTGCCCTTGGAAGCTAGCAATAGAAATGAGAACACAAACTATATGCAGGTGAAAAAGATTATGAACAAAACAATATTAGGACTAACAACATTGCATACCCATATAATAAAATAACTAAGGCCAAGTGAATGAGGACTGAGAAAAAGATTTTTAGACTTGGAAAGAAAACCATCTTAGAGTTCCATTTAGGGAACTTGATGGAACACTTCTACTATGATGGTTTATTTCATCTTCATAAAATCCAGTGAAGTTAGTGATATTGACTATTTCCCAGAAAGGGAACAAAATCTCTTTGTTTAAGAAGTTAAGTGTTTTCCCCAAGGTCACACAGCTGGCATATAGCAGAGCCTATTCTAGGTTCCAGTCTCAAAGAGCCCTGTTTTTTTTTTCTTAAAAAAATGATAGCTGCATTATTCTGTGTCAACATTTTAGGGGATACTAGTAATTTATTTATTTTTTAACATCATAAGACAAAAAGGGCTTTGCGAATTTTTTATCACCAAATATCATAGTAACACAGCTTGGAAATTTGGTTTTCTTTTTGTTCAAATACCAAATTTGTATTAGCATAATCTACTCTTCTTTTTAAACTCCAGTATAATTAATATAGAGTGTTATAGTAGTTGCAGGTGTGCAACATAGTGATTCGACAATTCTAGGGGTGCCTGGGTGGCCCAGTTGGTTAGGCATCTGACTCTTGATCTCAGTTCAGGTCTTGATCTCAAGGTTATGAGTTCAGGCCCTGCATTGGGCTCTGCACTGAGTGTGAAGCCTACTTAAAAACAAAAACAAAACAAAAACACCCCACAACAACTAAAACTAAAAAAAAAAACAACCACTAAAAATAATTCTATATATTACTCAGTGCTCATCACTATAAGTGTACTCTTAATCCCCTTCACTATTTCACCCATCCCCCACCCACCTCCCCTCTGGTAACCACCAACTTGTTCTCTACAGTTGAGTCTGGTTTTTGGTTTGTCTCTTTTTACTTTGTTCATTTGTTTTGTTTCTTAAATTCCACATATGAGTGAAATCCTATGATATCTGTCTTCCTCTGACTTATTTCACTGTGCATTATATCCTCTAGATCCATCCATTTTGTTGCAAATGGCAAGATTTTGTTCTTTTGTATGGCTGAGCAATGTTCCATGGTATATATATATATGCCATATCTTCTCTATCCATTCATCTATTAATGGACACTTGTGTTTCTTCTGTATCTTGGCTATTGTAAATAATGCTGCAATAAACATAGAGGTACATATATCTCTTCAAATTAGTGTTTTCATATTCTTTGGGTAAATACCGGGTAAAGGAATTATTGGATTGTATGGTAATTCTATTTTTAATTTTTTGAGGAACTTCCATACTGTTTTCCACAGTGGCCATATAAGTTTGCATTCCTACAAATAGCGCACAAAGGTTACTGTTTCTCCACATCCTCAATAACACTTGTTGTGTCTTGTGTTTTTTATTTTGGACATTCTGACAGGTGTGAGGCATGTTGTGGTTTTAATTTGCATTTCTCTGATGATTCCTGATGTTGAGAGATACTAATAATTTGTATGTTACTCTTTAGGCAACAATAACATTTTCCCTGGGGTCTTCTGGCTACACATTGTGGTATAGTATAATGAATGTGTATCTTGGTTTGGGTTAAAATCCAAGTAACTTACTTATGATGTCAGAAAACCTGAGTGGGAGTAGGGTAGTGAGACAGGGGAGTGAAGAAGGCCAAAAATACATACATTATCAAGCTAGTTTCCATGGTAGCCAACTGAAGCTCAATTATGCTGGGGAGCTCTGAGTGACAGTACAGGACACATTTAGGGTATTGTAATCGAAAGGTGAGGAACTTGGGGTATTATTCACTAGCTTACTATCCATCACTGAGTTCAAGGCTGCTTCTGGTGGCATTAAATCTCTGAGACTCCCAGTTTGCTCTCAGCACAAGCCAAATATGTTCTCTGGTAAGAAAGTTAAAAAAACAAAACAAAACAAAAAAGCCCTTCAAGGCAAAGAGCTGTAGGTGCTCTTTGTAAGTGGCCTTCGGTGTATAGAAGTGAATGCCAGGAAAATATGGACAAGAAACCATTAGCATCTGCTACAGAATGTAATGCAATACAAACCCTGCCTCTACCACTTCATTCAACATTCAAAAGAAGTTCATTAGGTACTTATTGTAAGTTCATTATACACTAGGTCAGGGATAGACATACTATGGAAGGAAAGCAAATCTGGCCTGCTGCTTGTTTTTGTAAATAAAGGTGTTTTTTTTTTAATGTTTATTTATTTTTGATTGAGATTGAGACAGAGTGAGAACAGGGGAAGGGCATAGAGAGAGGGGGAGACACAGAAGAACCTGAAGCAGGCTCCAGGCTCTGAGCTGTCAGCACAGAGCCCTACGCAGGGCTCGAATTCACAAACCTGTCAGCACAGAGACCGATGTGGGGCTCCAGCTCACAAACTGTGAGATGATGACCTGAGCTGAAGTCGGATGCTCAACCGACTGAGCCACCCAGATGCCACTGTAAATAAAGTTTTGTTGGAGCATATCCATGTCCATTCACTTATGCTTTTGCTCTACAAAGGGGATGAAGTAGTTGTGATACAGAATGTCTGGCCTGCAAAAACGAAAACATTTACTATCTGGCACTTTACAGAAAATGTTTGCCAGTTTCTGAGCTAGGTACTTGGGATACTGAGATGAATAAGATTATTCTCTTGTCTTTAAAAAATTTATAATCCAATGAAAAAGATAGATGTGTAAACCAGTAAGTGCAAAAAAAGTGTTACAAATGCTATAGTAGCCATGCAAGTAAGAGAATGGTGATTTTTAACTAGTTGGGAGAGAAATCAAGCATTTGTTATATCTTCATAAAAGATATAACAAATCCCTTAGCAGAACCCTAAAAGATGTTTCTACAGAAACAGAGCAGAAAACACATTCAACCTAGAGTGGGCAGAAATAGCGAAAATGAAACATAAATCATCAATAAGACGAATTTAGGAAACTAGTGTCATATTTGGATGTGGAGAGAGGAGTGACACAAAAGTGAAATTGGAAAGTAAGGAGTCAAATTTTGTCTTTTTTTTTTCTTTTTTGAAATATAAATAGCTCTTACAGTCAGTATGGAAACCAAGTTGAAGAGGCTAATAGTGGGTTGATAACTCTAAGGTACTGTTGCGATCCAAGCCCGAAATGGTGCAGGCTTGAGCTAAGATGGTAGCAGTGGCCATGAAAAAGGAAAGGCTACTTATTTCCTTAGCACACTGATAAACTCCACCCTGTCACTAGGCTGGCTGACAGACACTAGGCTGGCTGTCATTAGGTCCTCCTCTTTGCCCCCCTAACAGCCTTGCTCACCACTGGTTTAGCATAGATCATCTTGTGCAGCAACACATTGTGTTTTCCCACAGACGCTGAGCCCCATGAGGACAGGAACCATGCACGACTAATCTCTATCCTCAGTGTCTGGTACAGGGCTTGACACAGAACCACTGGTCAGTAAAGTCTGCTTTTCTGAAAACAGGAGTGAATGAATACACACCAAATTCATGGCTGCAGTGATCTGTCTCTAAGTTTGCAAAGGTGACATGTTGTAGTATCAGCCCACATGGAGTCTTAGATGGATATAGAATGAGGGAGAGGGCATAGGAATTCTGCAGGCCTCCTGATTGGCACAGAGGCTTGTTGGGATATGACAGGATATCACTGTTTGAATTATGATGTTAGCTTGTTCCAGCTCTTTAAGAAGGCTGGCATTTTATGACTAAAAATGGCAAATACTGGACAAATTCAGAGCTGACATAATTACCTGGTGGTATTTTTTATATTATTTTAAAAATTCCTTCATAAAATGGCATTTTTTTCCTCATTATAAATACAAGTGTCTGTTACTTGTAGAAAATCTAGAGAATACAAAAGAAGGATAAAGAGAAAAATAAAGTCAATCACAATACTATAAACTGACTTCAAATGTTTTTCTATTTATCCTTAGAGTCTTCCAGGAAGATATGAACATTTTTATAAAATTAGAATCATAATCATATCATACATATAATTTTGAACTGTTTTATACCTATTGATATACATACATACGTAATTTTATATCATAACTTTTTTCATTTGTCATATATCTTAAACAATTTTTAATAGCTATACCTTAGCCCATCAGATAGATCTATTATGGCTTATTTAACCTTTTCCCTATTGTTATACATTTAAGTTGTTTCTAGGGTTTCATTATTACAAACAACATCCTAGCATATAAATCTCATATTACTTCCTTATTGATAAATTTCTAGAAGTTCTTGATGTTATTTTGCTGTGGCAACTGGAGAATATCTATGCTAGTCATGCGAAGGGTTACCATAAATAACTGAGAGCCACAAGTAATTTATAAAACTCAAATAATTTACAAAACTCAACCTTCTTTAGTCTTCTGCTCAGGCCACTGGGAAAGTTTGGCAATCACAGAGGAATCCTTTTGTCATTGTCAGTTAGCAACTTCCTTTATTAAGTTTGCAGCACTTGTCTACAGCTTTATTCTCAACTCCAACCCCTGCCATCAAATGGGTAATTTCAACCTCCATGAGAATGAATTCTGCAGTATAGTGGCCTCACAATTCCTTGACTTCTGGAGCTCCTGTAACCTATACCTCCCAACACACTTCAGTTCTCCACTCCTATGGCTATTTCCTCAACCTTCCATTATCTGAAACCATTCTACTAGTGAAATCTGAAACTCCTCTGTCTGATTATAACCTTCTTTTCCTCCAAGCTTTCTTAATCCTACTAAAACTTGGAACCTCACAAGGAGATCCTATCCAGTCTCTTGACTCCTTTCTCCTTATCTATCCTCCTTTTTGGCTATAGTCAGCCTAAATCCTATGATCTCTCACCTCAACCAATACTCTCAACTCCTTTCTTTCTAGCCTTTTTGCCACAACTACCCTCTAATTCCCCCTAACTTGGATATGCCCAGTTATGTACCTCTTCTGTGCCTAGAGTCAGGTTGGTAAGAATTGCTGAGAAAAACAAACAAACAAACAAACAAACAAACCCCACAAGCAGATAAGCCAGTGCTGCTAAAAGTTTGTATCCTTAAACTCAGCTAGGCCCCTGTTGCTACTTGGAAATCCTTTTTCATTTCACAAGGCCCCTCCCACCTGCCTTTCATACTTCATCCTCTTTTAAAGTTCACTATCTAGTCCATTCCCTGTCTCTCAATGCCCCTCCCCCCAATAATTCCCCTCTAATTATCTACCAATGACCTTCTAATTCACACAGAAAGAGCCCACTGAGAAGGAGGCCTCTTAATTTCCTGCATGTGACCTTGAAATATTTTCCTTCAGCCTTGGCTTCCCCAAGTTTTCTCATTTTTGTTTATTCTAGTTGTTCATTGTCAGTCTTTTTTCTTGGGTTCTGTTCTGGGTTTTTTTGTTTTTGTTTTCGTTTTTGTTTTTCCTCTCCTTCTTTAAATGTTGCTGTCCTCCAGGGTTCCATCCTGATCCATATACTCTGTCCACATTCCCTAGGTGATTTCAATGCTTCCCATGCCTTCAATTACAAACTATGGATTAAAACTATCAAATTTATAATTCTAGTTCAGGTTTCTTTCCTAAGCTCCAAATTAGTATAGCATCTTGCCTTGCTGAACATCTATTTCCATCCGGATGTGCCACATACTTCAAATTCAACATATCCAACATTTATCAGTGTTTCCCCAAATTCACACCTTTTCTAGAGTTCACAAACTAGAAATTTGGAGTCCACCTGATTCCTCCCTTTTCCTAATCCCTTAACATTTCTCCTTTCCATTGTGTTCCTTTTTATCTCTTTTGTTCCTGTTTTAATCTAGTCTTTATCCTCTCTGCTCTAGACTCATCTTATAGACTGTGGTCTTCTTAACTCCAGCATGGCATCCATCCTGGTCATAGCAGAGTTGTTCTAAAACATATCCTGACAATGTTTAATATACTGTCACAATGCATTGTGGATGAACTCATTCAGGACACTGTAAAGCATATTGCTATCTTTATTAGAGGAGTGCGTAATCTGCTGTGGGACATAGTAAAGGGTAAGATCAATTTTATCTGGCTGTTGGCATAGACTGGGTGTCCAAAGAAGGCCTCAAAGACAAATTGATATTTGAATTGGGACATGAATGATCAGTAAAAAGTTCCCAAAGCAGAGAAAGAAGGAAATGACAATCCAGAAAGAGGGACTGGCAAGAGCTCAGTTCAGTTCAGTTTCATAAATATTCAGTGTGGGCTGCTATGACTCAGGCAGTATTCTAACATTGGGGATATAGAGGTGAGTAAGTCACTGACCTCAAGAAGATTATAGTCCAGAGAAGCTACTTTTTGACTACCATCTATTGAGGAGGGTGGCTCAGGAGATTTAGTTCCTTAATCTCTATTAGCTCCTTTAGTCCAATGCAAATAAGTATAAAATATAAGTAAAAATTGTGTTCCCAGCAAACCCACTTCCCTTCACCTTTCATCTAGATTGCCTACTGCTGCTAAATTGCATCCACCGTTCTGCTACTGTCCATATCAGGCACTGGGCTAAGTCTGAGGATGCACGTACAATTGAGTCCTCAAAGAACCCACTGTTAAGGAAGCACTCAGACTCTGTGAATCAGTAAATACAATAAGGTGTTCCAGAATTTCTGTTAGAAGTTTGTTTCTGCTAGAAGTTTGTTCAGAGTATAGGTGGAATACAAGGGAATGAGGGTTCAATTCAACCTGAAAGAGGGAGGATGTTTAAAGAGGGAAATGTTTAAAGCCAAAGGTTACTGGGATGTGGCTCTCCAAGGGACATTAGGTGGGCAGGGCAAAAGATGAGTACATTTCTCTGTTCTCTCCTTAGAACACTTACATAGCCTAGACATAAAATATTTTCTTTTCCTTCCCCAACTCTCTTTGTCTCAAAATCATAGCCACATTTTTCTAAACTTGACATTTCACTTTCTTAACTCTCTTGCTAGAGGAAAGAGTGGGAAAGAGCTAGGACTTGTTTGTGGACAAAAGAAGCTATGTCTTATTTTGCTTTTTCCATATTTATGCTTGATCTTCTGTTTCCTCTACACTCTGCAAAGGACAGTCAAGTTTTGATAGGTTTCTGTGTTTTCCCTTAAGAAGGCAGTATTTGTAAATGTTGTATCATTTGATTCCCAACAATTGTCAATTAAGAAACATGACAACAATAACAGCAACAACAAAAAGCAGTTGGTTGGAAGTTTGAGAAGGCAGCAAACCAGCAACAACAGAATCCGTTATGAAGCAATTTGTAACTACAATCTTGGCTGTGGAAAATTTGGAAATCATCTTTACAAGAAAATTTTAAAAAATGGGGTGGCTAGGTAGCTCAGTTCATTGGGCATCTGACTCTTGATTTCAGCTCAGGTCGTGATCTCATGGTTGTGGAATTGAGCCCCTGTTGGGCTCTTTCTTTCTGCTCCTTTCCCCAGCTCACGTGCTCTCTCTCTCAAATTAAAAAAAAAAGAAAGAAACTAAAAAAAAAATCACATTTCTAAACAGCTGTGTAAAGGAAGGAAGCTTCATATTGAGAAACATAGCCATTTTTGTTCTTCCTTAAAAAATACACATAAAAACCAAACTTGATCACTTAAGTAATCATTTAGTTATACACAAGTTAAAAATCTTGGTATTGTCTCTTACTCCTCTTATTCTCTCCTCATTTAATCCCATTGTTTAGTGAGTTTTAAGATCTCATCTCCAGAATATTTCTTAATAAATATGCAACAGAGTAACTTTCCCACTCTCCATCCCTGCTATCTTCCAAGTTTAGACTCTTTCTACTGCTTGCTTGGCTTTGTAAAAATCAGTTCGTCTTCCTGCCTCTGGTCTTGCCCCTCTCCAATTTGTTCTCAATTTTGCTGTGAGTGATCTTTTAAAAAATCACTTTAGTGTAACATTTATTGATATTCTAAGTGGCAGGATGGATTAGTCCCAGTGTCTGCCCTTGATGTTTGATGGTTAATATCATCTCTAGCTTCTGATTCTGAATCTAATCCTCATTTTCTGCTCTGCTTCAGCTGCTACCTCATTTCACAAGAGGTCTGTCACTGAGGAATGTCGGAATGAGAGCTGGTGTATTTCTGCCAAGTTTAACTTTAGATGATAATCTAAAGCATGTAGTTGAACAGTTCATGTAGAGTATAGACGAAGGGCTATGCAATTGGACATGGTTTTAGGAGTCAAGAATTGTCCTTGCTCCTGGCTTTTCCTGAGGACCTGTGTTCTGACATTTGAAGTAAAGCCTGTCAATTTCTGGTTAAAACTGATTTAGTAGTTGATGGTGTTGCCTGTGTTATGTCCAAGACATTTATTTACACATAGACAATGCAAATATAGCTTGCAGCTGGGGTGGAATGGATCTGGAGTGAAAAGACATAGATTCTAATTCTGGTTCTGCTCTTTCACTAATTGTGCTTCCTTGGACAAGCCACTCAATATCTCTGTGTCCCAGTGTTCTCATCTGTAAGATGGGTGTAATTATCTTAAAGGATTGTGGTGCAATTAAAGGAGAAAACGTAGGTGTTGATTCTTAGCATAGTCCTGGAACTTAGGTCAGTTTCAATACAGCATGTAATTCAAATCAAACAGTAATTGTTAAACACTTCTGTATACCAGGTACTGGGCTAATTTCTAGGGCTACAAAGATAAATAAAACCTGGTTGCTGCTCTTAAGAAGCTAATAAAGAAAGAGTTATTAACACTATGTAAATCTTTTTACTCAGTCTGAATCATGATGTTTCAAGATCCCAGCACTTTATCTCAAAAAATATCAGCAACATGAGGCTTTCTGCTAAATAATGTTTGTAGAATATGAGGTTTCTATGAGAAGAGTGTAGTGTGTTTTGGGGGGGACATGTAGCATAATAAAAACACAGACGTGTGTTTACTTGAACTCAGATACTCACCAATTGATACTATTAATATTGGGCAAGTTGGCCAATCTCTTTGAATCTCACATTCTTTATTTGCAAAATGTGGAGGCTAATACACTGATAGGGTTATTGCGATGATTAAATGTGAGAAGGTTGGGGCCCCTGGATGGCTTAGTTGGTGGAGCATGAGACACTTGATCTTAGGGTTGTGAGTTCAAGCCTCACATGGGATGTATAGATTACCTAAAAAATAAAATCTTTAAAAAAATAAATATAAGAAGGTTTATGAAACTCCTTGCACAGTCTCTGGCACATGGTAGACACTCAAAAGTGGCAGAATTTCCAAAAAGAAAATGGCTTTATATTACACTCAGTTGCACAGAGGTTTCATGCCCCAGGTTAGCTACTGGATAGAAAGTATGTCTCTTCATCTTTAGCTTTCTTGAAGGTGTCAAACACTTGCTATGTTCTCAACAAATTTTGTTGAATTGTAATCTACAGGAAAGAGGCTATCCTAAGAAAAGGAAAGAAGGTAACTTTTATTGGCGGCTGTCCCCTTCATATATGTTCTCATTTGCTCCTTAAATTAGATAGAGATGTTACTTTCATGATTATGAAGATAAATTTAAGTCTTACAAAGGCTTATCCAAGCACAGCCAAAATGGCAGAGCTAGGATACCTCATGTTTAGCTCTTTAATTCTAGGGTCAAGTTCTTCCTATTCCATTTTGCCATCTCTTCTGGAAAAGTAATGAAAAGTCATGTAAATAAGGATAAAGAAAATATTCCTCACGTATATTGAGATCCACAGATTTCCTTTGAAAAGACAAATTGTGGCTTGCAACAGAACAGTATGAAGAACTCAAATAGCAGGTAGGTCAAACAGACTCTTGAATGTAGGAAACAGGTGGTATGCTTTCAATAATTATGAAAATAGCCTTTTCCTAATAAGCACCTTCGTTTTGACCAAGTTTCTCCTTTCTATGACTTCCAATTGCATTTTCTTTGTACCTCTTTGATGAGTTTTATTTGACTTTTGTGTGTGGCCCATCCTTCCCACTAGACTGGAAACTTTTTGAGTTGAGGGACTACACCCACGTATCTATGCATAAACCAGTGTCTTTCACTTCATACAATTTTAATACATTGAATTGCTGAATTGAACTAGATGAGAAGCAAGGGAGGACAGAGTATTGTTTCAATTAATATTTATGAAGCCCCAACCATATTTCAGCTACTGCTTTTGTTGCTGGGTATACAGTTGAAAGCAAGACAGATACAATCTCTATTGTCATGGAGATTACATTTGAAGTGGGAGAGAAAACAATAAACATGTATCTCTCCCAGCATTTTCCATGATATATAACTGTTTATTTGTCCAGGAGTCTTGAGAGTGAATTCAGTAGAGAGAACATTGGATTAGGGGGAGAAGCATAGGGGTGCCTGGGTGGCTCACTAGGTTGAGCGTCCAACTCTAGATTTCAGCTGAGGTCATGATCCTGCAGCTATAGGATCGAGCCCCCTGTAGGGTTCCATGCTAAGTGTGGAGCATGCTTCAGATTCTCTTTCTCTCTCCCTCTGCCCCTCTCCCCAACTCATGCTCTCTCTTTGTTTAAAATGAAAATTAAAAGGGGGGGGGAGAAGTCTAAAGTACTTATCATACTGTCCTGTCACTGTCTGTTTATATATTGTTCTTTTGCATCAGACTTTCTCATATTTAGGGGAGGGAACTCTCTTTCCTGAATAATATCAGTGACTAGCCCAAAAGACTGGCACATAGAAAGGTCTTAATAATTCTGGGCTGAATGATAGCACTGTTATTTAGTAACTCTGTGAACTTGGGCATATCTGCCCAAATTGAAAATTTGAAAATTGAAAATTGAAAATTGAATTTTCTCATCATCTGAAGGGGTATTACTACCTATCCCATAGGGTGTTTTAAAGACTAAATGCTCCTCTTTGCTGCCTCTAAACCAAAGGGCGGGGGAACTACCCCTTCTCCTTCATAAACCTTAGCTTCTTTAAGTCCTTTCCATTCCACTTTACCACCTGCTTTTCTGCTTTCTTGTTGTCATCTACCTACCCCCTGGGCATTAGCCCCAATTCGGTGGTGATTTTAGCTCCTCGCTTTCTTCTTTTACACCTGTCCTGTCATTATTCTGGATGACCTCAACATATCCTTGGACAACACTTTACAACTCTTGCTTCTCCATTCCTGGACTTCCACACCCACAATGTGCTCCTCTCCCTGACCTTAATTGTCCATGCCTGTCTTCATACCTCAGTCTTTGCCCTCATCAGTAACTGTTTTCCTTCCAAAATCTTGACTTCAGGTGTCCACATGAAGTTTTCATGACCACTTCTTACCCTTCAAGGTCATCTACTCCCACTCCAGCTCTTCCTTCACCTTAATAAGATTTGCAAGCCATTATTCTTTCCCCTCTTGTTCTCACTTCCTTTCTTACCCAAACTCGGTTTCATAGTCCAAAATTATAATCACAACTTTGGGTATCATTGTGAACTTAATTGTCCTTCTCTCCCTTTATCCAGCTTGCTTGGTTAATCTAGCTCTCTATACACTCTGAGCTTACTCCTGAACATCCTGATATTGCTGAAGAAAAGCCAGTATCTGGTCTGTTGACTGGTTTCATTTTAAATTTGTGACCATGAACCCTAAATGGGCATGCAATACTGCCCAAGCAATCCTATTCCACTTTTATTTCTTTCTCATTCTCTAAAATGACTCTTTCAAACTTTCCCCTCCACTTTTGTGCCATGTTTCTTTGGAAAAAATTCTAAGAAGTAGTATTCATTGAGTGCTTAGTATCTACCAGGTATTTTTTTAAATAAATATTTCTTTTTTTTTAAGTTTATTTATTTTTGAGAGAGAGAGAGAGAGAGAGAGAGAGACAGACAGAGAGAGCATGAGCAGGGGAGGGGCAAAGAGAGAGGAAGACACAAAATCTGAAGCAGGGTCCAGGCTCTGAGCTGTCAGCAGAGAGCCCGATGCAGGGCTTGAACCCACAAACCATGAGATCATGACCTGAGCCAAAGTCGGATGCTTAACCAACTGAGCCACCCAGGTGCCCCTTTACCAGGTATTGTTTTAAGCTCTTTCCATTTATGAGCTCATTTAATCCCCCAAACAACCTACTATTATTTTTCACATATTAAAGATGGAGAAACTGAAGCACAGAGAAGTTAGAAAACTTGCCTAAGGCCATATGGCTACTAGGTGATGGGTCTGAGGACTCAAATTCAGGTACTGTGGCACCAGAGTCTACATTCTTAACCACTAAGCTTTGAGCCTTTTCTTAACTAAAAGCAGATAAAAACTCATTCATCTCTCTACCATCAAACTATCAAACCATAGTATTTGAATTCATAGTCTCTGTTCTCTCTCGTGATTATGGATGAAGTATCCCTGTTCCTGGTTTCGCTGGTGAATTTCACCCAACATTCTAGGAAGAATTGATTCCAATCTTCTCAAACTCTTCCAAAAAAACTGAAGAAGAAGGCACCTTCCAAACTAATTTTATGAGGCCAGCATTGTCCTGATACAGACAAGGATGTTGCAAGAAAACTACAGGCCAATATTCCTCATTAATATAGTTGTAAGAATTTTCAACAAAATGCTAGCAAATCAAATTCAACAGCACATTAAAAGAACCATACGCCACAATCAAGTGAGATTCACCTCTGGGATGCAAAGATGGTTCAACATATACAAATCAAAAAATGTGACCCATCACATTAATAGAGTGAAAGATAAAAACTATATGGTCATCTCAATAGGTACAGAAAAAGCATCTGACAAAGTTCAACATTCACTCAAGATAGAAACCCTCAACAAATTGGATATTGAAGGAGTGTACCTCAACAGAATAAAGGCCGTATATAACAAATCCATATTTCATTGGGGTTGAAAGCTTTCACTCTAAGATCAGGAACAAAACAAGAGTACCCATTCTCACCACTCCTATTCACCTTATTTAGACAGAGCAACCAGGTAAGAAAAAGAAATAAAATGTATCCAGATTAGAAAGGAAGAAGTCAAATTGTTTCTGTTTGCAGATCACATGATTTTACATATAGAAAATTCTAAAGATTTCACTAAAAAATCTGAGATCTAATCCATGAATTCAGTAAAGTTGCAGGATACAAAATCAATATACAAAAATCAGTACTGTTTCTACATGCTAACACTGAATTATTTGAAAAGGAAATAAAGAAGACAATCCCACTTACAATAGCACCAAAAGCAATAAAATACTTAAGAATAAATCTAACCAAGGAGGTGAAAGATCGTACACTGAAAACTATAAGACATTAATGTAAGAAATTGAAGAATACACAAATAAATGGAAAGATGTCATGTGTTCATGGATTGGAAGAAGTAATGTTGTTAAAATGTTCATACTATCCAAAATAAACTGTGGATTCAATGCAATCCCTGTCAAGATTCCAATGGCATTTTGTACAGATAGAAAAAAATCTTTAAAAAATTGTGTGGTGAAGTGACAGATATTAACTAAACATAGTATAGTAATCATTTCAAGATATATATATATATATAGTTATGTATATAATCATGTATATATATGTAAATAATTATGTTGTACACCTTAAGCTTACACAATGTTATATCAGTTACATCTCAATAAAATGGGGAAAAGATAACAAAGAGATTAAGCATGATTAATTTAGTCTAGATTTGCACCCAATTTTGTTTAGCTAGCAAATAGGTTCTCTGTTTAGCTCCCTCAGTGATATTCTTTTTCCTAGAGTTTGTGTTATCAGCAAAGAGAAGGGATTCATAAACACAGTACCTGAATAAAGATACTTTGTAAGTTCAGAAAAATGAAAAAAATAAAAGACAAAGAAAACCTCTCCCTTGACCTCATAACTAATTCTAGCTAATGCCCCACTTCTCAGCTCCCTTTTTAGTTCTTTCTCTCATATTTTCATGGCTGGCTCTTAACCTTCACAACTCAATTTAAATGGCATGTCTGGATCCCCTACCCCAAATATAAAGGAGCCACCCACTGGATTCCTGTTACGTCAATTTAAATTCTCTGCAAGATGTCTTTTTTTTTTCCTAAATCAGCATTAGATATTTTTCTTGTTTACTTGTTAAGTTATTATTTGCTTTTCATCACTGATTTTAAGCTTTTAGAAAGCAAGGAACTTGTTTGGCTCCTTCACTGTTGCATTCCCAGGACCCCGAACAGTGCCTAATATAGCAGGACAATATCTTCATTGTCTTTATAGGCTCTAAGTGATCTACGCTTACTTTTCTGACCTTGTCTCCTACTACTTTCTTCTTAGCTCACTGTTCCACTCACAGTGGAACTTGCTGTTCTTCAACACGCCAGGCTAGTGGTGTTTGCACTTGTTATTCCTTCCCTTGGAAGGCTCTTCCCCCAGCCTTCCTCCTTCACATTCTTTAGGTCTTTGCTCAAAAGTTACCATCTCATTCAAGCCTTCTCTATTTGAGAATTTAAAATTGCATCTCCTAACTCTCTGCCTCTTTCCTTGCTTAATTTTTCTCTATAGCACTTACCAGTGTTTAATATACTACATAATTTACTATTTATTTTATTGCCTGTTCACCTCTACCCCTCATGAAGTCTCTGTTGAATCCTCAAAGCCTAAAAGAGTATCTAGCACAAAACAGCAAATATTTCTTAAATGAATGGATTTGTGAAATTAATGTATAAATGAATATCAGATGTGAAATCCTTGGGACGTGTAAGATATCATAATGGGTAATAAAATTATTTATGTTAACAAACAGTCTTAGCGGTATTCAGTCTTATACTTCTCACATCCCTGGCACGGAGTCCTGCACACAATAGGCGCCCCAAAAAAGCTTGTTTGAAGTTGATAGCTGGGGGTGTGGGTGGGCAGTTTACGACGAGAAGCACCAGCTGGCCCCGCCCCGGCCCCGCCTGATCCCTCCCCTTCCCGCGGCGGCCCCGCCCCCGCATGGTGAATTCCTTATAGGCGAGTGACGTCAGGCCGTTTGTTGTCATTGGCGGCTCCCAAGATGGCGTCCATCATGGAAGGGCCGCTGAGTAAATGGACTAACGTGATGAAGGGCTGGCAGTACCGTTGGTTTGTGCTGGACTACAATGCAGGGCTGCTTTCCTATTACACGGTGAGACCTCGGGGGGCAAAGCTCCGAGTGCCTCGGCGGTCGCTATCTCTGAGGGGGGACGGGCTTTTTGGTAGCCGGGTAAAGGTTGCTAAACTGGGGGTGCCGCCGTACGAGAGGGTTCCCTGGTGGGGGAAGGTTTTACGTCCAGGATAGCCAATGAGGGTGAAGAAGATGCTGGCGCAGCCAATAAGCTGGCAGTAGCTGTCTGATTTATGGGTTAGGGGCGAGCCGCGTTCCTTTTTTAGGGTCTGGTATTAATCTGTGGTGGGATCCAGCGCAGATATAGATGAGTGAGGGTGATCGTAGCCATGATTTAAAGTGTCAGGTCGCGCAGTCCACGAGGTTCTCCCCACATTGTCATGAACTTGACATTGGCCCCTCCAGGGCCTGTAGACGGCCGCGCCCCTTAGCTTTCTTCCAGGGATTAAAGAGCTCTGCCTTCTCGGAGCAGCGGTCAGACAAGCTTAGCCAGGTCCTAAGGTAACTGGCTCTCCCGCAACCCGAAGCTGAAATCCCTCCTGTCTGCCCAAATTGAGTGTTTCTTTCATGGGATGCACTCTTCTATTCTGTGAGAGGCGAGCCTAACCGACACCTTAACTTTTGAAGCCAAGGACTTCCAACACAGGAGCCTCTTGTTAACGAAGAGAATGGCTAGTGCGGTGTGTCCTGAAAGTTGTACTCTGGGGAGGGCTGAGTTCAGGGCTTCACTGTCGTTAAACGCGGATCAGTGCCCATGGGCAAGTGCACGAATTGCCACGAATCTGTCTATCCCTTCTACACCTACAGCATTAGAAACGGAAGGTGGGTGGTATTAGAGAAATTACTTACAAAGTTACTGTCTTTGAATGGTGTATAGTTAATAATAGCCAATGAAAGGGAGGAAACCACTTAAAAGGACAAAATAGAATCCTTTGAAATATTCAGAAAATAATAAAAGAAAAAATATCATTATAGAGGAAGGGTTAATGTGAGAAGTGGGGACGTTAGTATTTATTTTTCATTTAAAAATATTTATTGAACTCCCACTATATATTAATTATTACTGCTTTGGACTAGGTGTGTGTGCACACACGTGGATATTCACCATTTTTTTTCCCTCTGGAGCTTATATTCTAGTTTAGTGATTCCCTTAATTCATTTTACTCACAGTAACTATGCAAGGTAGGTATTTTACAGTTCTGGAATCTGAGGCTCCAGGCTTTTAAGTTATTTGCTCAAGATCACAAAGCTAGCAGTAAGTGGTGTAATCAGGATTACAAATTTCTTGGCTTTCTGACTATTTTCACTGCACTTCACTTTCACCTCAGGGAGGAGAAAAGTGCAAGCTGTAAGTTACTAAAGGCAAGTCTGCAGAAGTAAAAAAAAAAATATAACTTTCAGCATCCTTTAACTATCAACTTCCTTGCTCTATATACTTTTTTAAAGGGAGAAAAAGACCAAACCTGAATGAGATTTAAACCCATCATTCAAGATTATCTTTAGGGAGCCATGAAAGTGAGGCAACTGAACATTATATACTGAAAATTCTGGGATAATGAAATCCCATGGCTTAGATGCATGTAAAGTAATGTTGGGTTTCAGTAGATGTGATAATCAGAAAATCCCATGGACCTTTCTAGCCTATTCAAGGTAATTTCAATAAGTGGCACTATGGAATTAAGTTAACTCTACAAATCCTATTGTATTGGTCTAAATTCTAGGGCTGTACTGGAGCCCTAGCTAGGGTTCTTAGGAACTCTTAGCCTAGACAGAACCTTCCTTCTTCCTGTTTTTCTTCCTTTAATGTATCCTCTACTGCCTCCCTGCCCTTTTAGTTTTTGAATACCTTGATAGATCCTTGCCTTACTGGCTAAACACACTTTTCTTTTTTTCCATATACTCCCCTGCCTGCCACTTAATTTCTCCCTTCTGAGACCACACTCTATAAAACATCATCATTGCCAGCTGAAGGAGGTATCATATTTCTTACTAATAGATATTTTAGAAGGCTTCCCCCCCCCCCCCTTCTAGTTCTTTGGTGTTAAAACATTTGCTTGTAGAGAAACAGCAGAGAAGTATAAAGTAAAATGATCTTGTGAAAATAAAATGATACCTAATCCCAAATTAGAGGAGGTCCAGCAAAGATGGGAAGAGGATAGGTAATCACTTAAAGACTAAGTAGGAGACACGTTGAATGTTGTCAATGACTTCTATACACTTGGACATTGTTTTTGTACATTAGGATTTGGGAGGATTAGAAGGTACAGTTTAGTGCATGTGGCTGATAACTTGGAGCTGCATCTTCCAGGAAGAGTATCTGAATTAGTTACATAGGCTTTTAAGCAGAGTGATAAATAGCAAGTCACTCTGTTCCTTGTTTCCAGAATCATTTAGGCTCTGGTCCGGCTCTATGGTTGGAGATCTGTTCCAAGGTGGCCATGAAAACCCTGAACTAAAGTAGATTGGCATTGGTTTAGAGTTGTCCTGTACTGAAAATTGATTATTGGGATAATCTCAGTGTTGGGTTAGAGTCACTGGGATTGCCATGGACTGAATAGATTTACCTAAACTTCACCTCAGTCTTAATCTTTTTCCCTGGGCCTGGGTCTAGACCTAGACCTATTGTTCTCTGGGAATGGATGGTCTTTTTACTTTACCTTTCTTTTATTTTCATAATCTGTGAATTTTCTGTTTTTGAAGAAGAACTTCATATAGTGTTGCTCTGTCCAATACAGGAACAGAGAAACTGATTATCTCTTTTAGGAAAGTAGATTTAGGCAGTCCTTTCAGCTCTAGTTCAGTATCTTAATTATTAGAAACAATATAATGTAGTTCATTCCGTAAGCAATTAATAGGGATTGTATTGTATATGATGGAAATACAGAAGGTGAGAGAGTCCTTCTACCTAGAAACTTACAATCCAGCAGCAGACACCTAAACATAATTTCAAAAAAATATGATAAATTTCAAAACAATATGATAAATTCTACAATGGAAATAAGAATAGAGTGCTGTGGGAACATTGCCTAGAAAAGGTGAGGGAGACATTTGAGCTGAGATTTACAGGATAAAGGAAGAAAAGAAGAAGGGCATTTCAGGCAAGGGGAAATATGCACAAAATGGGAAACTTGAGAACATAAAGGTGCATTAAGAAGACACTGAGAATTTCTGAGCAGCTCTAGTGTAAAGATGTGTAAGGGAGATAACAGGAGATTGAGTGCAGAAGGCATTTGGAGCCCTAGATCAGGCCTGGAGATGTAGATCTGTAAAATTATAGCATATAAATTATTATTATGTATTTTTATTGGATGAGATACCCAGAAAGGGCTAAGGTATAAATTTGGGAACACTGAACAGCCAACAATTTATGTGAATCATGATCACAAAAGAAGCTGAGAAAGGAAGAAAAATTGAGGGAGTTATAGATAAGTGAGGAGTTGGAAGGTTAGAAAGTGAAAGTCATGTCTTTTGTGAATTTATCATGTTTATTGAGAACCTACTGTGTGCCAGGCAGTATGCTAGGCAGAGGCGTTAAAATGGTAAATAAAATGGAAATAATCCATGGTTTCATGATACATAGAATCTACTGGGGGATACAGCAAGTAAGAGCTATGATAGGGGACATAGGATGTTTGGGGGCTATGTAGGTAGGTTGCTTGACTCAGTCTTGAAGGGTTAGAAAAGGTTTGCTGTGACCTGAATGAGTAGAGGCTAGCCATGTGAGCAGAGAGAGAGAACTGCTTGAGATGGAATAAATGTTTTTGGAGCAGACAAGAGTAAGGAGTTTGAGAGTTCTAGAGTTTGGTCTGTGAGATGGACAGCAGTGACATGAGCTGGAGAGGGAGGCAGGGGCTAGATAATGAAATGCTTTCTTAGCCTTCATGGTAAACCATGCTAAGGATTTTGAACTTTACCCCCAGGGCAGTGGAAAGTCATTTAAGTGTTGTGAGCACTTTTTATTACAGAAAAACTTTTATTATAGGGGCACCTGGGTGGCTCAGTCGGTTAAGCATCTGGCTTCAGCTCAGGTCATGATCTCACGGTTCATGGATTTGAGCCCCATGTTGTGCTCTGCACTGACAGCTCAGAGCCTGGAGCCTGCTTCAGATTCTGTGTCTCCTTCTCTCTCTGCACCTCACCCTCTTGTGCTCTGTCTCTCTCTGTCTCTCAAAAATAAATGTTAAAAAAAAAATACATAAAAGATGATAGTAAAATGGATTCCTGTCATCCAGCATGTACAGTTATCAACATATGGCCAATTTAGTTTTGTTAATATTTCCACCACCCTTTCTTCCCCATTGGATTATTTTATTTTATTTTATTTAATATTTTAGAGAGAGAGAGAGCCTACGAGTGGGGGAGAGGGGCAGAGGGAGAGAGAGAATCTTAAGCAGGCTTCATGCTCCCACAACCCTGGGGTCATAATCTGAGCTGAAATGAAGAATCAACTGTGCAACCAACTGAGCCACCCCAGGCGCCCCCACCCCCCATTGGATTATTTTAAAGTAGATCCCAGATAGACTGTATGTCATTTCATTTGTGAATATTTTAGATGTACTACTAAAAGTTAAGGTCTCTCTCTTTTAAAAAAATGTTATCACAATAGCATTATTAAAACTGAATAATACTAATGGGGCGCCTGGGTGGCGCAGTCAGTTAAGCATCCGACTTCAGCCAGGTCACGATCTCGAGGTCCGGGAGTTCGAGCCCCGCGTCAGGCTCTGGGCTGATGGCTCAGAGCCTGGAGCCTGTTTCCGATTCTGTGTCTCCCTCTCTCTCTGCCCCTCCCCCGTTCATGCTCTGTCTCTCTCTGTCCCAAAAATAAATAAACGTTGAAAAAAAAATTAAAAAAAAAAAACTGAATAATACTAACATGTGCCTGGGTGGCTCAGTTGGTTAAGCCTTTCTTTCATCTCAGGTCATGACCTCACGGTTTGTGAGTTTGAGCCCTGAGTTGGGCTCTGCACTGACAAGTGTGGAGCCTGCTTGGGATTCTCTCTTTCTCCCTCTCTCTCTGCCCCTCCGCCATTCTCTTTCAAAATAAATAAACATTAAAAAAGCCAAAATAGGGGCGCCTGGGTGGCTCAGTCGGTTAAGCGTCTGACTTGGGCTCAGGTCACGATCTCACAGTTGAGTTCGAGCCCCGCGTCGGGCTCTGTGCTGACAGCTCAGAGCCTGGAGCCTGCTTCACATTCCGTGTCTCCCTCTCTCTCTGCCCCTTCCCTGCTCATGCTGTGTCTCTCTCTGTCTCAAAAATAAATAAACATTAAAAAAATTTTTTTAAAAAAGCCAAAATAATAATTTACTAATATCAGATATCCAGTCATGTTCAATTTCCTTGGTTGTCTCAAGCATCTCTCCCTCACCAGTAGGTTTGAGTCAGGATTCTGAATAAGATCCACACATAAAATTGCCTCTCTCTTTTAGTTTATAGGTCCTCCTTCCCTCTTTTTTTTCTTTGCCACTTATTTGTTGAAGAAACCAGATAATTTATTCTGTAGAGTTTTCTACATTCTGGATTTCACTGGCAATGATCTGTGGTATGTTTAAACATGTTCCTTTGTTGTCTGTATTTCCTGTAATACAGGAACTGTATAAACTGATAATTAGAGCTAGAAGCTTAATCAGATCCATTTTTTTTTTTCTTTTGGGTGAGAATTCTTCATAGGTGGAAGATATTATATCAAGTGGCACATGATGTCTGATTGTCTTTATGATTTTAAAATTGGTCAGTAGGGGGGTGCCTGGGTGGCTCAGTCGGTTAAGCATCTGACTTCTGCCCAGGTCATGATCTCACTGCTCATGAGTTGGAGCCCCACGTTGGACTCTGTGCTGACAGCTCACAGCTTGGAGCCTGCTTCAGATTCTGTCTCCATCTCTCTGCCCCTCCCCAGCTCGTGCTCTGTCTCTTTCTCTTTCTCTCTCAAATATAAATAAACAAAATTGATCAGTAGGTATAGGTGAAATTTGTATTTTTTAAAGAATACTGTCATTACAGAGAAATAATCGGGTCATATTGACAGGACTTAGTGATTGGATGTGAACAAAATTGCAGGAGTTGTCTGATGAAATCCAAGTTTTTGGTTTCACATGGATGAATGATGATAGGGAAGACAAACAGGTTCGGGGAAAGATTGCTTTAGGGCATGTTGAAATTGACGTAAAGATGTCCAATAGTATGGAATTTAGGAAAAAATCTGGGTTACAGATCTATATTAGCTTTATACATGGAGAATTGAGAGAGTGAGTGAGAATAATTAAATAGGATGCTGAGAGACACCATTGGATTAGTTCTCTATTGCTTTGTAACAAATTACCCCAAAACTTAGCAATTTAAACTAACAAATATTATCATAGTTTCTGTGGCCCACTACTTTGGAGTGACTTAGCTGTGTGGCTCTGGCTCAGGGTCTCAAGAAGTTGCAGTCAAGACATTGGCTGGGATTGTAGTCCTGTGAATGGCTTGATGGGAGCTGGAGGATCTGCTTCCAGGATGACTCACTCTCACATCAGTTGGCAGAAGGCCTCAGTCCTTACTGGCTGTTAGAAGGTGGCCTCAGTTCATCACCAGTTAGCCTCTCCAGACTAGACTAGTGTCATCATGACAGGCTTTATGGTTTCACTCAGAGGGAATGATCAAAGTAAAAGCAACAAGGAACTGCAGTGCCTTTTATGTCTTAGTCTGAGAATTCTGCCTTATTTTATTCATTAGAAATGAATCCTACAGTTTAGCTCACACTCATGGGATGGGAATTACAGGCATGGGGAGGGCAATTAGGCTCTACCTTTTGAAACGAGTGTCAAAGAATTTGTGGCCAGATTTAAAAAAAGTTATTTTTTAATGTTTATTTGAGAGAGAGAGAGAGAGAGACAGAGAGAGACAGAGAGAGACAGAATGCAAGTGGGGGGTGGGGGCAGAGAGAGAGGGAGACACAGAATCTGAAGCAGGCTCCAAGCTCTGAGCTGTCAGCGCAGAGCCTGACGCGGAGCTTGAACCCACAAACCGTTAGATCATGACCTGAGCCAAAGTCGGCTGCTTACCCGACTGAACCACCCAGGTGCCCCTGTGGACAGATAATTTTAAGTCACAATCACATTCAAGGGATTGGCAGAGAAAAAAGAACTGTAATAGGAAAGTGACAAGGGACAGCTAGAGATACAAGAAAAATCAGAACACTGGCAAAGTGGGAATCGTGAGTTGGCTTAAATGTGGTTGAGAGGATTGAATAGGTGAAGTCTAAAAATATCCATTGAGGGGCGCCTGGGTGGCGCAGTCGGTTAAGCGTCCCACTTCAGCCAGGTCACGATCTCGCGGTCCGTGAGTTCGAGCCCTGCGTCAGGCTCTGGGCTGATGGCTCGGAGCCTGGAGCCTGTTTCCGATTCTGTCTCCCTCTCTCTCTGCCCCTCCCCCATTCATGCTCTGTCTCTCTCTGTCCCAAAAAAAAAAAAAAAAAAAAAAAAAAAAAAGGGGCGCCTGGGTGGCGCAGTCGGTTGAGCGTCCGACTTCAGCCAGGTCACGATCTTGCGGTCCGTGAGTTCGAGCCCCGCGTCGGGCTCTGGGCTGATGGCTCGGAGCCTGGAGCCTGTTTCCGATTCTGTGTCTCCCTCTCTCTCTGCCCCTCCCCCGTTCATGCTCTGTCTCTCTCTGTCCCAAAAATAAATAAAAACGTTGAAGAAAAAAAAATTAAAAAAAAAAATATCCATTGAATTGATCAATTTGGACATACAGATGCCCTTAGTGAGAGCAGTTTCTGTGGGGTGGTAGTTGTGGAAGGAAGGCCGACTGGAGTGGTTTAAAGAGTAAATAAGGTATAAGAAATAGAAAAAGTGAGTGCACATTACTCAAGATACTTCATTTCGAAAGAGGCAGAGAGGAATATGGAATTGAGGGGGAGGGCTTCTATGATAGGGGTTGGCTTAAATGTTGTGGAGACAGGAATCAAGGTCCATATTAAAAATGAGGGTACAGTGAGGACTTAAGGAGTATAGTAAAGCTTTAAATCAGTGGCCTTGGGACCTGGAAAAAGGAATAGCTAGAGACACATTAACGGTTAATCAGATTGTTTGAGAAACTAGTTGGGATTATAAAATATAATTTGTTTCATCATTACCCCAAAATGTTTAACTCTCTTTCTTGATTTGCATTGTTTTTATAACATTTTGGAGAGAAAGTTAGAAACAATGAATTAGTAAGTTACCAGAGCCACCCAAGGTATTATTTGCAAAAAGAATCATTAGAAAAATCATGTGTTCTTTGCTATTACTTGCTGCCTGGAAGAGACTCATAATGATTTTGCATTTCAGAACCACTGGTAGTTGAAACACATTCAAGTGTTATTCGGCAGTCCTTAGCATTGTTTTGGAGGATGATCAAAATTTTGAAAAGCTTAAGAATATGTGTTTTTCCTGCAAAGATGTAGAAGAGGTAGTGTCAGATTCTCCTAGGAAGATACCAGCACCACTCCCATCAAACAAAAGTGAATTTATACTTTTCTAAATAAACTGTTCTTGACAGTTTTTATTAAGCTTAAATGGTATGTATTAGAAATCCAAAACTAATAAAGTAGCTTTTGAATTGTAAAAGGAACAAGGGGCGCCTGGGTGGCTCAGTGGTTAAATGTCTGACTCTTGGTTTCAGCTCGGGTCATGATCTCACGGTTCATGGGTTCTAGCCCCATGTCAAAGTCTGTACTGACAGTACAGAACCTGCTTGGGATTCTCTCTCTGCCCCTATCCTGCTGGCTCTCTCTCTCTCAAAAGAGATAAACTTAAAACAATAGTAAAATAAATAAAAGGAACAGAACAAAAATTGTATTTAATCTAAATGTCCTGAAAAGAAAACAAAGAAAGCTCATAAAATGGTGTGAAGAAGTATATGGAAATTTTATATCTTTTGCTTTCTTGAATACTCTACTCAGCCTTGATTTTTTTCCCTGTTTTAATACCCTTGAAACTTGCTCATTTAATTCTTTGGGGATTTAATCATTTCACATTTGTTATCATTAGCTAGTCGTATCTAGAGTACATTCTTTATCTGTACAAGTTTGTAAACTCTTCAATGGCGGTACTGAGCATTGTAATCTTCAAGCCTTACACTGTGGCACATTGTTGTTGTAGTGAATGTAATGTCCAGGGCCCTTAAAACTTGGCTTAGAGATGAGATTCAGAAGGCTGTTTTGGAATTGTTTTTTACACAGCCTTGTAAATTTTGCAGATTGTACTAGTAGCAAATATGTACGTTTTCATGCTTTATGTAAAGCCTTGTATCAACAACAGTGGCTTTTGTTTAATTATCTAGAGCCTGTAGAAATGTGTGGATCTTGTGCTTAGTTTGTTCCATCAGACAAGCAGTCAGCTCTTGCTTCTGTTGTAAGCAGTTTTGTTGATGGTAATAATTTGTGGAAGGACAGAAAATAGAGTTGTTCTCAAACATGCCACTCCTGTATGTGGCAATTGTTATGGGGTTAGATTTTCAAATAATTACATAATTCCAATCAAAGGTAGAACAGTACACAAGTGATTTAGATTAATAATTTAATTCCTTTTCTTGCTTATAGAGAAAGGCAAACAAATGGCCAGTCCACTTATTTATTTTCCTTCTCACTTTATCATGAAGGATTCTCTTCATAGACTAGTTCCTTAAAAAAAGGGAATTTACTTTTTTTTTTTTTTTTTTTGCAAAAGTTAAGTTTACAAGGTACATGGAATCATACAAATGGAATTATATTCAAGGGAAGTGTTTTGAGGTATTCATAATTTTTTTAATTTCCCATTCACATGACAATGTTAAGATTATTATGAAAGTTGATTTTGTTTCCTGGAGTTTTGTTCACATTAAGCCTTCATGCTAAGATTGTCTACTCATTTCATTTCTTGCATTTTATTTTAGCATTACTGCTATAGCACAGGTGGGTGGATAAAATATTGGGTGAATATTTGCTTTGTCACTCTGCCAGATGTCTCTACGTTCTCTCAACCCTTCTCTTTCCTCCATTATTCAGAGAAGGTCCCATGCTTCTGAGACAATGGAATACATTTAGTGGGAATACTTTCAACATCGTGTACCCATGTAACTACTTTGTTACTATACCTGCTTTCCTGCCAACCCTTGCCTGCATCTGTCCCCATCTGAGTGGAAGAGGTAATCCTTGGGTGTTCTGATTTCAATCTGCTCACAAATTTTCATAGGACCTCAGTCTGTAGATTTTCTCCTTCATCTGCTTTTTCTCTACTCCCTTTCTCTCATGTAACTTCAACTTCCTTTTTATGTATGGACTTTTGTGATTTCTCTTTTTTCTTTTTCTAAGTTTATTTATTTTTTAATTTACTTTTTTTTTTTTTTTTTTAGTGTTTATTCATTTTTTGAGAGAGTGAGAGTGGGGAGGGGCAGATAGAGAGGGAGACACTGAATCCAAAGCAGGCTCCAGGCTCTGTGCTGACAGCTCAGAGCCCAATGTAGGGCCCAAACCCACCAACAGGGAGATCATGACCTGAGCCAAAGTCGGGTGCTTAACTGATTGAGCTTCCCAGGCGCTCCAGTTTATTTATTTATTTGAGAGAGAGTGAGTACTAGCAGAGGGAGAGGGAGAGAGAGAGAGAGAGAGAGAGAGAGAGAGAGAATCCCAAGCAGTCTCTGTGCTGTCAATACAGTGCTTGTGTATTGAGATTGAGTGGCCTCAGTCTCATGTATCATGAGATTATGCATGACCTGAGCCAAAATCAAGAGTCAGACACGTAAGCCACTGAAGCCACCCAGGGCTGCTTTTGTGGTTTATTTTTAAGAATATTTATTTTGCAATACGACAATTAAACATCTTTGTTGTTGGGGCGCCTGGGTGGCTCAGTGGGTTAAGCATTCGACTTCGGCTCAGGTCATGATCTCAAGGTGCGAGTTCAAGCCCTGTCTGTATCTGGCTCTGTGCTGACAGCTCAGAGCCTGGATCCTGCTTCAGATTCTGTGTCTCCCTCTTTCTCTGTCCCTCCCCCATGCATTCTCTCGCATGTGCTCTCTCTCTCTCAAAAATAAATGTTAAAAACATAAAAAAATCTGTGTTGTAACAATTTCATGTGGAAATTTTGAGTAAATCTTTGGGTTGCCTGCTGTGTGTGGTTGTGTGTGTGTGTGTGTGTAACAGTTTTACTGGGGTAGTAACTCACATACCATCTATTTGAAGGATACAGGTAAATGGTTTTTAATATATTCATAGAATTGTGTAACCATTTCCACAGTCAATTTTAGAAAATTTTCATCACTCCCCAAATAAACACTGTTTCCATTATATTCGTACCAGTATTTCACCCCAGCATAGGCAACCACTAATCTACTTTTGGTCTCTATAGATTTGCCTATTTTGTACATTTCCTTTACTAGAATCCTATTATAAAACTATTCCTTAAATAATTCTAACATGGCTTCTTTCATTTAGTTTTCAAGATTCATCTATATTATAGCACATATGAGTACTTTTTACTGCTGAATAGTCTGTTGTATGAGTATTACACAATTGTATTTATCCATTTATCAGTTAATAGATATTTGAGTTGTTTCCACTTTTTTTGGCTACTGTGATTAATGCTGCTATGAACATTTGTATACATAAGTTTTGGTGTGGACATATGTTTTCATTTCTCTTAGATATGTAAGAGTGGAATTGCTAGGCCATATGATGACTCTATGTTTAACCTTATGAGGAATTGCCAGTCTGTTTTTTAAAGCAGCGACACCATTTTACATTCCCACCAGAGGTATAAGGGTTCCAATTTCTCTATATCCTTGCCAATATTGTCATTATCTGTCATTTTGGTTATAGCCATCCTTAGTGAGTGTAAAGTAGTATATTATTAAGGTTTTCATTTGTGTTTCTCTGATGGCTATTGATGTTGAACATATTTTCATATGCTTATTGACCATTTGTATATCTTTTTTTTTTTTTAATTTTTTTTTTTTCAACGTTTATTTATTTTTGGGACAGAGAGAGACAGAGCATGAACGGGGGAGGGGCAAAGAGAGAGGGAGACACAGAATCGGAAACAGGCTCCAGGCTCCAAGCCATCAGCCCAGAGCCCGACGCGGGGCTCGAACCCACGGACCGCAAGATCGCGACCTGGCTGAAGTCGGATGCCTAACCAACTGCGCCACCCAGGCGCCCCTTGTATATCTTTTCCAGAGGAATATCTATTCAGATCCTTTGCTAATTTTTAGATTGTGTTACTTGTCTTTTTTATTAAGTTGTAAGACTTTTTTTTTAATGTATTCTAGATACAAGTCCCTTATTACATACATGATTTACAAGTATTTTCTCCTTTTTTTTTCTTGATGGCATTCTCTGAAGCACAAAATTTTTAAATTTGATTATGTCTAATTTAACTTTAACTTTTGTTGCTTGTGCTTTTGGTGACAAGAAACCATTGCTTAGAGGTGCCTGGCTTGCTCCGTTGGTAGAGCACAACTCTCAATCTCAGGGTTGAGTTCAAGCCCCACGTTGGGTGCGGAGCCTACCTAAAAAAAACCCAAAAAAACCAAACCCGTTGCTTAATCTAAGGTCACAAAGGTTTATACCTGTGTTCTTCTAAGAGTTTTATAGTTTAAGCTCTTATGTTTAGGTCTTTGATTCATTTTGAATTAATTTTTGTATATGGTGTCAGCTAAGGGTCATATTCTTTTTCTTAGATTTTATATTCTTTTTAATTTCTTTATTCTTTTGTGTATGGATATCCAGTTATAATAACACCAATTATTGAAAAGACTTTTTTTTTCTTGTCACTGTGTTGAAAATCAATTGACCATAAGCATGCAGTTTTATTTCTGAACTCACAGTTCTACTCCATCTATCTTTATGTCTGTCCTTATATCAGTGTCACACTGTTTCAATTATTATAGCTTTGGTTTTTTTTTAATTTTTAAAAAGTTTACTTATTTTTTTTGAGAGAGAGGGTATGCACCCATGAATGGAGGAGGGGCAGAGAGAGAGGAAGAGAGAGCGAATCCCAAGTAGGCTCCACACTGTCAGCATGGAGACCGACTCAGGGCTTGAACCCACAAACTGTGAGATCATGATCTGAGTTGAAATCAAGAGTTGGATACTTAGTTAACTGAACCACCCAGGTGACTCTCAATTGTTATTTATAGCTTTGTAATAAGTTTTGAAATTGGGAAGTATGACTTTCAGCTTTTTTTTTTTAAAGATTGTTTTGTCTGTTTGGGGTTCTTGAAACTTCCATCTGAACTTTAGGACCAACTGACTTTTTTATTAACAAATTGACACGGTCATATTTCTCTCAAGTAGAAAAATGTCTCTTCTAATGCTGTGTCTCCCTGGAAATACATCCTAACCTCTCAAACCTGTGGAAAGTTTCTATGTTGTATCTCTTTATCCATCTTATATTTACTCTGCAGCGGTCTTTACCTCCAGATTTTACTGAAAATCCTAGCAAAGGTCTCCAGTGATAGCTTTGTTGCTAAACCCAATAGGTACTTCTTCACACTTAATTTTTTTTTAATTGTCAAGAAATTTTTAATATAATTCATTAACAAATGAAAAATTATAAATCACATGATTTTATTATATGATAACATTGACATTTTTTATATAAAATTTATTGTCAAATTGGTTTCCACACAACACCCATTGCTCATCCTAACAGGTGCCCTCTTCAATGCCCATCACCCACTTTCCCTTCCCTCCCACGCCCATCAACCTTCAGTTTGTTCTCAGTATTTAAAAGTCTCTTATGGTTTTTTACCTCCTTCCCTCTCTGTAACTTTTTTTCCCCCCCTTCCTCCCCCTGGTCTTCTGTTGAGTTTCTTAGGATCCACATATGAATGAAAACATATGGTATCTGTCTTTCTCTGCCTAACTTATTTCACCTAGCATAACACTCTCCAGTTCCATCCACATTGCTACAATTGGCCAGGTTTCACTCTTTTTCATTGCCAAGTAGTATTCCATTGTGTATATAAACCACAATTTCTTAAAATTTTTTTTTTTTCAACGTTTATTTTTATTTTTGGGACAGAGAGAGACAGAGCATGAACGGGGGAGGGGCAGAGAGAGAGGGAGACACAGAATCGGAAACAGGCTCCAGGCTCTGAGCCATCAGCCCAGAGCCCGACGCGGGGCTCGAACTCACGGACCGCGAGATCGTGACCTGGCTGAAGTCAGACACTTAACCGACTGCGCCACCCAGGCGCCCCAAAACCACAATTTCTTTATCCATTCATCAGTTGATGAACATTTAGGCTCTTTCCATTATTTGGCTATTGTTGAGAGTGCTGCTATAAACATTGGGGTACAAGTGCCCCTATGCATTGGTACTCCTGTATCCCTTGGGTAAATTCCTAGCAGTGCTATTGCTGGGTCATAGGGTAGGTCTATTTATAATTTTTTGAGGAACCTCCACACTGTTTTCCAGAGTGGCTGCACCAGTTTGCATTCCCACCAACAGCGCAAGAGAGTTCCCATTTCTCCACATCCTCTCCAGCATCTATAGTCTCCTGATTTATTCATTTTAGCCACTCTGACTGGAGTGAGGTGGTATCTCAGTGTGGTTGTGATTTGTATTTCCCTGATGAGGAGTGACGTTGAGCATGTTTTCATGTATCTGTTGGCCATCCAGATGTCTTCTTTAGAGAAGTGTCTATTCATGTCTTCTGCCCATTTCTTCACTGGATTATTTGTTTTTTGGGTGTGGAGTCTGGTGAGTTCTTTATAGATTTTGGATACTAGCCCTTTATCCAGTATGTCATTTGCAAATATCTTTTCCCATTCCATTGGTTGCCTTTTACTTTTGTTGATTGTTTCCTTTGCAGTGCAGAAGCTTTTTATCTTGATGAGGTCCCAATAGTTCATTTTTGCTTTTAATTTCCTTGCCTTTGGGGATGTATCAAGTAAGAAATTGCTGTGGCTGAGGTCAGAGAGGTTTTTTCCTGCTTTCTCCTCTAGGGTTTTGATGGTTTCCTGTCTCACATGCAGGTCCTTCTTCCATTTTGAGTTTATCTTTGCGAATGGTGTAGGAAAGTGGTCTAGTTTCATCCTTCTGCATGTTGCTATCCAGTTCTCCCAACACCATTTGTTAAAGAGACTGTCTTTTTCCCATTGGATATTCTTTCCTGCTTTGTCAAAGATGAGTTGGCCATACTTTTGTGGGTCCAATTCTGGGGTCTCTATTCTCTTCCATTGGTCTATGTGTCTGTTTTTGTGCCAATACCATGCTGTCTTGATGATTACAGCTTTGTAGTAGAGGCTAAAGTCTGGAATTGTGATGCCTCCCGCTTTGGTTTTCTTCTTCAATATTACTTTAGCTATTCGGGGTTTTTTGTGGTTCTATACAAATTTCAGGATTGCTTGTTCTAGCTTCGAGAAGAATGCTGGTGCAATTTTGATTGGGATTGCATTGAATGTGTAGATAGCTTTGAGTAGTATTGACACTTTAACAGTATCTTCCAGTCCACAAGCACAGAATGTTTTTCCATTTCTTTGTATCTTCGTCAGTTTCTTTCATAAGCTTTCTATAGTTTTCAGCATACAGATCTTTTACATCTTTGGTCAGGTTTATTCCTAGGTATTTTATGATTCTTGATGCAATTGTGAATGGGATCAGTTTATTTGTCTTTCTGTTGCTTCATTATTAGCGTATAAGAATGCAACTGATTTCTGTACATTAATTTTGTATCCTGCGACTTTGCTGAATTCATGTATCAGTTCAAGTAGACTTTTGGTGGAGTCTGTCGGGTTTTCCATGTATAGTATCATGTCATCTGCAAAAAGTGAAAGCTTGACTTCATCTTTGCCAATTTTGATGTCTTTGATTTCCTTTTGTTGTCTGATTGCTGATGCTAGAACTTCCAGCACTATGTTAAACAACAGCAGTGAGAGTGGACATCCCTGTCATGTTCCTGATCTCAGGGGGAAAGCTCTCAGTTTTTCCCCATTGAAGATGATATTAGCTGTGGGCTTTTCATAAATGGCTTTTATGATGTTTAAGTATGTTCCTTCTATCCCGACTTTCTCGAGGGTTTTTATTAAGAAAGGATGCTGAATATTGTCAGATGCTTTTTCTGCATCGATTGACAGGATCATATGGTTCTTACCTTTTCTTTTATTAATGTGATGTATCACATTGATTGATTTGTGAATGTTGAACCAGCCCTGAAGCCCCAGAATGAGTCCCACTTGATCATGGTGAATAATTCTTTTTATATGCTGTTGAATTCGATTTGCTAGTATCTTGTTGAGAATTTTTGCATCCATATTCATCAGGGATATTGACTTGTATTTCTCTTTTTTTTTTTTTTTTTTTTTTTTTGCTGGGTCTCTGTCTGGTTTAGGAATCAAAGTAATTCTGGCTTCATAGAATGAGTCTGGAAGTTTTCCTTCCCTTTCTATTTTTTGGAACAGCTTGAGAAGGATAGGTATTATCTCTGCTTTAAATGTCTGGTAGAATTCCCCAGGGAAGCCATCTGGTCCTGGACTCTTATTTGTTGGGAGATTTTTGATAATTGATTCAATTTCTTCGCTGGTTATGGGTCTGTTCAAGTTTTCTATTTCTTCCTGTTTGAGTTTTGGAAGTGTGTGGGTGCTTAGGAATTTGTCCATTTCTTCCAGGTTGTCCAGTTTGGTGGCATATAATTTTTCATAGTATTCCCTGATAATTGCTTGTATTTCTGAGGGATTGGTTGTAATAATTCCATTTTCATTTGTGATTTTATCTATTTGGATCATCTCCCTTTTCTTTTTGAGAAGCCTGGCTAGAGGTTTATCAGTTTTGTTTATTTTTTCAAAAAACGAACTCTTGGTTTTGTTGATCTGCTCTACAGTTTTTTTTAGATTCTATATCGTTTATTTCTGCTCTGATCTTTATTATTTCTCTTCTTCTGCTGGGTTTAGGCTGCCTTTGCTGTTCTGCTTCTATTTCCTTTAGGTGTGCTGTTAGATTTTGTATTTGGGATTTTTCTTGTTTCTTGAGATAGGCCTGGATTGCAATGTATTTTCCTCTCAGGACTGCCTTCACTGCATCCCAAAGTGTTTGGATTATTGTATTTTCATTTGCATTTGTCTCCATATATTTTTTAATTTCTTCTCTAATTGCCTGGTTGACCCATTCATTCTTTAGTAGAGTGTTCTTTAACCTCCATGCTTTTGGAGGTTTTCCAGACTTTTTCCTGTGGTTGATTTCAAGTTTCATAGTGTTGTGGTCCGAAAGTGTGCATGGTATGATCTCAGTTCTTTTATACTTATTAGGGGCTGTTTTGTGGCCAATATGTGATCTATCTTGGAGAATGTTCCATGTGCACTCGAGAAGAAAGTATATTCTGTTGCTTTGGGACGCAGAGTTCTAAATATATCTGTCAAGTCCATCTGATCCAATATATCATTCAGGGCCCTTGTTTCTTTGTTTATTCTCTGTCTAAATGTTCTATCCATTGCGGTAAGTGGAGTATTAAAGTCCCCTGCAATTACCACATTCTTATCAATAAGGTTGCTTACATTTGTGATTAATTGTTTTATATATTTGGGAGCTTCTGAATTCGGTGCATAGACATTTATAATTGTTAGCTCTTCCTGATGGATAGACCCTATAATTATTATATAATGCCCTTCTTCATCTCATGTTACAGCCTTTAATGTAAAGTTTGTCTGATATAAGTATGGCTACTCCAGCTTTCTTTTGACTTCCAGTAACATGGTAGATACTTCACTGTCCCCTCACTTTCAATCTGAAGGTGTCCTCCTCAGGTCTAAAATGAGTCTCTTGTAGACAGTAAATAGATGGGTCTTGTTTTTTTATCCATTCTGATACCCTTGTCTTTCGGTTGAGCATTTAGTCCATTTACATTCAGTGCTATTATGGAAAGATGTGTGTTTAGAGTCATTGTGATATCTGTAGGTTTCATGCTTGTAGTGGTGTCTCTGGTACTTTGTGGTCCTTGCAAAATTTCACTCAGAGTCCCCCTTAGGATCTCTTGTAGGGCTGGTTTAGGGGTGATGAATTCCTTCAGTTTTTGTTTGTTTGGGAAAACCTTTATCTCCCCTTCTATTCTGAATGACAGACTTGCTGGGTAAAGGATTCTTGGCTGCATATTTTTTTTTGTTCATCACATGAAGATTTCCTGCCATTCCTTTCTGGTCTGCCAAGTTTCAGTAGATAGGTCTGCTGCTACCCTTATGTGTCTACCTTTGTATGTTAAGGCTCATTTATCCCTAGCTGCTTTCAGAATTCTCTCTTTATCCTTGTATTTTGCCAGTTTCACTATGATATGTCGTGTTGAAGATTGATTCAAGTTACGTCTGAAGGGAGTTCTCTGTGCTTCTTGGATTTCAAAGCCTGTTTCCTTCCCCAGATCAGGGAAGTTCTCAGCTATGATTTGTTCAAGTACAGCTTCAGCCCCTTTCTCTCTCTCTCCTTCTTCTGGAATTCCTGTGATACAGATATTGTTCCGTTTGATTGCATCACTTAGTTCTCTAATTCTCCCCTTGTACTCCTGGATTTTTTTATTTCTTTCTCTCAGCTTCCTCTTTTTCCATAACTTTATCCTCTTATTCACCTATTCTCTCCTCTGCCTCTTCAATCCGTGGTATAGCTGCCTCCGTTTTATTTTGCACCTCATTTATAGCATTTTTTAATTCATCATGACTAGTTTTTAGTCCCTTGATCTCTGTAGCAATAGATTCTCTGCTGTCCTCTATGCTTTTTTCAAGACCAGTGATTAATTTTATGACTATTATTCTAAATTCTTGTTCTGTTATATTGCCTAAATTGGTTTTGATCAATTTGTTAGCTGTTGCTACTTCCTGGAATACCTTTTGAGGAGAATTCTTCCGGTTCATCATTTTGGCTAGTTTTCTGTCCCTTATCTGTTTTAAAAGCTTGTTGTCTGCTCTGTACCTGTGAGCATTGCTATATTAAAGGAGGGTCATACATTGTCCAGAGCCTGGCCCTTCAGGAGGTGTTTTTTCGGGGTTGTTACTTGCTCTCTGTTGTTGTGACTTTGGTTATTTTATTACCCTACTCATAGTAATATTTCGGACCCTCCACCAGATGTGCTTTGATTTGTTCCTTGGAGTAGCCCTGTAAAGGAAAACAAATAGACAAACAGGAGACAAAAACATACAAACATACAAGCCAATAACACCAACAAATAAACAAAAACCTAAAGACTAAAAACAAAAACCCAAAAACACAGACTACAAGTAAAGAAGAGGGTGGAGGCGGTGCTGATGGAAGAGCACATACAAAGAGAGAAATGACGTTGGGGGAGGGGGGGGGAGAAAAAATAAACATTGATTAGGCAGAGACTAAATGGCTCAATCCAGAGAGAGAGAAAGGAAAATAAAGAAGGAGGCTGGGAAAACTAAACGAAGATATAGTTACCCAGACGAGAAACTATATGGCTTATTTCAGAGAGAGAGAAAGGAGTGTAAAGAAGGAGGTGTAGAACATTTATCAAGACAATGGATTAAATATGTTTGTTTAGATAGACCAATAACCAGAGTAACCAGCCTAGGAGAGGGAAGAGATAAGGGGGAGAAAAGGGGGGGGGGGGCAGAGTATATCTAAATATCCAGAATTGACCTAGAGTTAATCCAGGCAATGCTGTATCACTTGTCGGTAGTAGATGTCTGCAGGGTCTGTGCTGCTCGCGTGGATATGCAGTTACCCAGTGCAGAGGGGCCTGGTTTGGCTTTATCTGGACCCACCTCCACTGTGGGCCCCTGGAGTGATCCCTGAGGCCCCACCTTGGTGGTGGTGGGGAAATGGTGATCCCCCAGTCTCTTCTCCACGGAGAGCCGTACTGGTGGACTCAGTTTGAGTCGTCCTCACTGTGCCGTGGGTGCAGACAGGGCGGTCCTTCTTGCTCCAACTCCCCTGACCCTGTGCTTGGCTAGGATTCAAAGTCCCGCTCCGTGCACTCCGGCACTGGGGAAGCGCCTCCCTGTGCGGCCTGATATGTGGTCCCGGCTGGCTTTGTCTGTGCCTCCGCACTTCAGGGAGGACAGCCTTCTCCTACTTCAGCCTGAAAGCCACTGCCCTCCCCCACCGGAGCCCCAGGGATGGTGGACGCAGGCAGGCTTTGTCTTCTCCCACAGCACTCCAGAGAGATGGCTGCCTTTTTGTCCTGCAGACTGTGCCCTCTGCCCAGCCACTGCGGGCCAGGGGGGTGGGGGGGGGTGGGGGGGGGTGGGGGGGGTGGGGGGGGGTGGGGGGGGGTGGGGGGGGTGGCGGATGCAGGCAGGGTCTGTACTATCGCTCAGCCCTCCAGGGAGGGAACCACTTTCTCCAACTGCAGACTGAGCCTCTGACCTACCACCACACCCAGGGCTGGCTCCCCTCCTCCCCAAGTGCGCAAACAGGGAGCCAGCCCCAGTCCGAAGAAAGCCCCACAGTTAAAGATTGGATCCCTCTCAGTCTCAGTCTGAGAGGTCTTTCTCCTGTCTAGGTATGGTCCTGCACTTTCCTGCATTCCCCTAGCCGTTCTTTCTCTTCCCTTTGTCTCTCTGCAGAAGGGGGGGGGTCCCTCCCCCTGTGCCCACGCAGCCTTTTTTTGGTTTTAATCTCCCTCAGTTCACAGTTACCCACCTATCTTTTTTTCCAGCTTTCCCATTTTCTTCCTAGTAGATTCGGTCTCTTTTCCTCCCAGGCTCTGGTGTTCAAAGTCCTTTGGCTTCTACACCTCCTTGAGAGACATGGGAAGTATGGATTCTGCCTACTTCTCCCTTCGCACTTAATTTTAATAGCACTGTCTCTGCAGAGTTTGGCAACATAATTTCTTTCTTTCTTTTTCTTTTTTCGAGAGAGAGATAGTGCGAGCCACGAGCCACGGAGGGGCAGAGAGAGAGAGCGGAGGGGCAGAGAGAGAGAGAGGGAGACACAGAATCTGAAACAGGCTCCAGGCTCAGAGCTTTCAGCACAGAGCCGGATATGGGGCTCGAACTCCTGAACTGTGAGATCATGACCTGAGCTGAAGTCGGACGCTTAAGCGACTGAGCCACGCAGGTGCCCCTAATTCCTCTTTTTTTTTTTTAAAACTTTAAAACAACAGTTTTATTATTCTAAAAATAAGAGATGACACTTTAATTTAAAAAAAAAATTGAAACAGTATGGAAAAGTATATACAATAGAAGGTAGAAAAGTTCCATCTGAAATTCCTCTGTGTTTTGAAGAGTAACTTTTCCTAAAAACAGTTCATGCTTAAGTATACCTGTATGTATATTTTACATAATTAGATCATTTTATACATGATATTCTACAACTTACATTTTAGTAAAATTTTTGTATATAGTTTAGTATTGCATTTCTTCAAGTAGCAAAATGAACAAAGGATGTAATTTTTCCTTCATTTTTACTTACTTACTGAGATAATGAGATGTCATTTATCTGACTTTGGGAGATTAAGAGTCCTATGCTGTTTGATGCTGAAGGGAAGGTATAATAATCTGCATTATCTCCCATGGTTTTGCTCAGTTGGGTAATAATCAGCTTACTTAGTTAAGGCAGTTTATGAAGACCCACCAACAAGTAAGACTCTACTTCTTAATGAGGAAGTGCCATTTTATTTATTAAAAAAAAATTTTTTTACATTTATTTATTTTTGAGAGACAGAGTGAGACAGAGCACAAGCGGGGGAGGGGCAGAGGGAGGAGACACAGAATCTGCAGGCTCCAGGCTCTGAGCAAGTGTTCAGCACAGAGCCTGATGCGGGGCTCGAACCCAAGAACCATGAGATCATAACTGGAGCCAAAGTTGGTCACTTAACCGACTGAACCACCCAGGCACCCGAGGAAGTGGCACTTTAGAAGAGCTTGTGGGATGAGAAATATTATTGGCTATTATTGGAAAATACAATCTGTCACAAGTCTATATTAGCTATTAATCTTGTTCTAAGTGTTTTCTAATATGGTCAAGTATATCACCCTATTAGGCCTCACAACATCTCTCATTTTTTTCTTGCTACCATGTTAGCATATAAACCATCATCATTATGTCTCACTTGATCTGTTGCAAAAACCTCATAACTATTCTCTTTGTTTCCATTTTTACTTTCTAAAATCCATTTCTATCAGCAGTCCAAGTGCTTAAAAAAAAAAAAAAAAAGAAGAAAAACAAAAGATCATGTTACTTCCCTGCTTAAAATTCTCTAGTAACTTTAGGAAAAAATCCAAACTCTTTATTATGACTTATATGTGCTTGGTTATCAGCTTCCATTTCTTTTTCTACATTACTCCCTTTGCTCACCACTCTCTAGCCACTCCAGCTATTTTTTCCTGTTCCTAGAGCACCTCAAACTTGTGCCTGCCTCAGCACCTTTGCATAGGTTTTCTGGCTTCTCAGTCTGTTATCACTCCAGATCTGTGGCATGGTGGATTCCTTCTTGTTATACAGGTCTTAATTCAGTGTCACTGCTCAGAGAAGCCTTTCCATAACAGCCCACCTAAAGTAGACCTCACTCCCAGCTGCCATCACAATGATCTTGGTTTATTTTTTCATGGCATTTATTGTTAGCTGCGGAGATTATTTTTCCTTGTTTGTTGTCTTTTTCTCTCCTTTGGAATGTAAACTCCATGAGAAACTTATCTTCAGTATTTTATATCTAACATCTAGAGCAGTAGCTGGCATTTAGTGAGTATCCAGTAAATATTTAGGGAATGTGTGAAGTAGTTAATATGAAGAAATTGAGGCTTACGAAATCACACAATTTATGTGTGTGATAAAGTTTTCTCACTCCACATAGAATGTTCTTTCTTTCAGAGGATATTGAATTGCATTTGCAGTGATACTTAAAAATGATGATAAACCCAAGTTATCACTAGTCTGCTGACAGGTAATAAATTTATATCATTATCACAATGAAGTAAACTTTCTGCAAAGATCATTCTAAAATGCTAACTACATTGATTAATCATTAAAAAGTACTGAATCTTTTTACATCTAAGATGTAAGATAGGGACATAGATCATTCCTGTTGAAATGCCAAGGATAAGCAAAGATTGCCCTTCCTATTACGGTTCACTAAAAGCCTACTAGATGAGGAGAAGGGAGTAGGGAGCAGATACTAAGTTTTAGAATTTGTTGAGTGATGAATATTTTATATTCACAGGACATGAGAATAGAAAGGTAGTGGCAAATTCTTAAAGATAATTCCACTTTGAAATTGTAGTCACCTACAATTTCAAAGAGGAGTTAAGTGTAAATTTCTGATAGGTGACATCCTGCGTGACAGACCCACCATTTTGTGCTTGCATGTTCACTCTTCTGCCTTCTTCCTTTTGTTTTTTTTTTTTCCTTTTTAAGAAACCCAATTTTGAAGTAAAATTAGACCTGACAAAGAATGAGGGCTTTTACATTGCTTTTCTAAAAAGTTTTTTTCCCCTGATTATGAAAGTAAAATATGTTTATTGTAGATCATTAACTTGTCAAGTCCTTGTGTAGCAAGATTCTTGCACAGAGAGACATGACACTGAGGCTTTTCTTTCCAGGAAGAAACTGTATTCCTGCCAGCACCACTCACTTGGGTTCATACCTGAAGAACTGAGCCCCAAACACCATGTGGCTTAGTTTTTTATATATTTTTTACTTCTTTGTCTCCCATATATGGTAACACACAAATTTTCAGTCTAAGTGGTCTCATTTTAGAAAGTCATGAGGGATGTTTTCACCTATGAATATAGCCAGGTGGCCTTGAGGTTTTTTGTTTTTTTTTCCTTAGGGAGGAAAAAACACTTGAAAATTTATTTCTTTCTTTTTTGAAAGCATTAAAAAAAATATTTATTTTGTGAAGTGGGGAGGGGCAGAGAGAGAGAGGGAGAGAGAGAATTCCAAGCAGGCTCCATGCTGTCAGCACAGACCCCAGTGTGGGGCTAGACCCATGAACCGTGAAATCATGACCTGAGCTGAAATGAAGAGTCTTAACCCACTGAGTCACCGAGGCGCCCCAAAGTCCTTGAAAATTTCTTAAGCCCTTAGCCATACCTCTGGAATTCTTGGGAACTATTTTTACCAGTTTCTTTACAAATATTTGTTCTTAGTTCCAGTCTCCATTTGAACAGGAGCTTTTGGAGTATAGCTCCATTCTAAATTGGGGCCTGAGGATGAGTCTTAGAATTAGGACAAAGACTACAAAATTCTGTGGTTCTGACTCTTGTTGATGCTAATTATTTTGTATGTTGTACAAATTCTCCTATCTTCAAATTTTTGTAATGTTCTTCTTACTGCTTGTCTTTTCATGACCTTATTATCTTGGGCCCTGACTTAGTCTTTGCCAAATGAGGAAAAACATTCCTAGAAAAGTTTTGTTACAGAAGTGAAGTTGAATGATAATAATGGATTATCATTATCATTGCACAGAGAAGTACTGTACTAATATACTACACAAACCACCTGGAGTTTAACATGCATGTCTCCATCATTTCTTCAATAATTTTTTTTGTGAAATAACAATTATTATTTAGTATTTTGGGCAGTATTTGAGAAACAAAGCAAAAATAGAAAATTTACCTTGAGGTCTACATATATTAACATAATTTAATTTACAGAATTTAGGCTACTATTTAGTATTTAGAAAGAATGTGACAACTGCAGGTCATCATAGCTGTGCTTAATTAAACCTTGTGAGCGTCATTCTTTTCACTGATCTGTTGGCTTAAAATTCTGACTTGAAGATAAAATGATCTTTTTTAAGAAATAGTGAAAGACCTGGGACTTCACAATGTAATAGGTCATTAGATCAAAATACAAGCCCACAATCCTTTACTGTAATTTTGAAATTTCATATTTATTTATTTATTAAAAATTTTTTGAGAGAGAGAGAGAGACTGAGACCATGAATGGGGGAGGGGCAGAGTGAGAGGGAATGGGATGGAGAGAATCTCAAGCAGGCTTCACACTCAGCATGGAGCCTGACATGATGCTCAGTTTCATGGCGGTGAGATCATGACCAGAGCTGAAATCAAGAGTCAAGATGCCCCAGTGACTGAGCTGCCCAGGTGCCCTTGAAATTTCTTAATCTTTGAATTCCAAAAGTTTTTTCCCTAAATTTATTATATTCTCATTTGGAAGTAAAGCCTGTCTTGAACTGTGTGGCTATTTATGGTCTTTATCATAGTTAGTGTAAATATGTGTTGTACTACAGAAATATTAATATGCCTGATTGTGAAATTAATTAAATGCTTGATACCCTAGATCCCAGTTCAGGTATGACACAGTGTATGTACTATATGGATACTGTATTATTTTTCTAAAATAGTGAATTTCAAAACATGTATGAACAGAGTTCTCAGATAAGGGATGTGGACCTGAATTTGTTATCTAGTGACCTAGGGTTTATAGGCCAGAGGTAGTTCAGAAGGCAGGGGTACACCTACTGAGGTACTGCTGTGAGGCTTTATAGGGTGACATTTATACTACTGAATTCAGGATTGCTGATTTGACAATCAGCCTTCAGAAAATCTTTGAAGGAGGACTTAACCAGATTTATAGTAACTGGTAGAAATTCATGGCCTTTGGAATTAAACTTGGGTATGAATCCTGTATCTCCCATGTGCTGTTTATGAGTCCATGGGAAGTTACTTTTCTGAACCTTTGCTTCCTCAATTATAAAATGGATATAATAAAAAGAATTTATAAGACTGATGTGAGAATTAAATAAAATTGTGCTTAAAGCACTAGCATAGTGTCTGGCATAGAAGTGCTCAGTAAATGTTAACAAAAAGCTAAAGTTTATGACAGTGTTTGACATATATTCGCTAACTATACATTGTGTTTACTGTTATATAAACTAGTATTCCAATTTATTCATAACAAGAAATATAACTGTTAAGGAGACTGTATTCTTAGGCTTTCTGGTTAGTGTGTTAGTGCATATACTCTCTGAAAGCAAGCTGTATGGGATGCCAATTTTTTTTTTAAGTTTATTTACTTTTGAGGGAGAGAACCATTGGAGGAGGGGCAGAGAGCAACACAGAGGATCTAAAGTAGGCTCTGGGCTGACAGCAGAGAGCCCAATGCAGGGCTCAAGCTCACAAACCGTGAAATCATGACCTGAGCTGATGTTGGATGCTTAACTGACTGAGTCACCCAGGCGCCCCAGGAGACCTTACTTTTAGATATGAGAGTATCAGAGCATGTTAGATGAGACTCTTACTTGATCTTTTAATTTTTATTTTACTTTTCAAAATTTATTTATTTTTTGAGTTTGTGTTTTTATTTTTTTAATTTTAATTTAATTAATTAATTAATTTTTAAATTTACATCCAAGTTAGCATAGAGTGCAACAATGATTTCAGGTGTAGATTCCTTAATGCCCCTTACCCATTTAGCCCATTCCTTTCCCACAACCCCTCCAACAACCCTCTGTTTGTTCTCTATATTTAAGAGTCTCTTATGTTTTGTCCCTGTCCCTGTTTTTATATTAATTTTGCTTCCCTTATGTTCATCTGTTTTGTATCTTAAATTCCTTGTATGAATGAATGAATGAAGTCATATGATATTTGTCTTCCTCTGACTAATTTTGCTAGGCATAATACCCTCTAGTTCCATCCACGTAGTTGCAAATGGCAAGATTTCATTCTTTTTGATTGCTGGGTAATACTCCATTGTATATATATATCACATCTTCTTTATCCATTCATCTGTAGATGGACATCTGGGCTCTTTCCATACTTTGGCTATTGTTGATAACACTGCTGTAAACATTGGGGTGCATGTGCCCCTTTGAAATGGCACACCTGTATCCCTTGGATAAATACCTAGTAGTGCAATTGCTGGGTCATTGGGTAGTTCTATTTTTAATTTTTTTGAGGAACCTCATACCATTTTCCAGAGTGGCTGCACTAGTTTGCATTCCCACCAGCAGTGCAAAAGAGATCCTCTTTCACCGCATCCTTGCCAACATCTGTTGTTGCCTGAGTTGTTAATGTTAGCCATTCTGACTGGTTTGAGGTGGTACCTCATTGTGGTTTTAATTTGCATTTCCCTGATGATGAGTGATGTTGAGCATTTTTTCATGTGTCATTTGGCCATCTGGATGTCTTATGTTTTTTAATTTAAATTCTAGTTAACATACAGTGCAATCAATATTGGTTTCAGGAGTAGAATTCAGTGATTCTTCATTTACATATAGTACCCAGTGCTCGTTATAACAAGTGCCCTCCTTAATACTCATCGCTCATCTAACATCACCTATCCACCTCCCTCCATCAACCCTCAGTTTGTTCTATTTAAGAGTCTCTTGTTGGTTTGTTTCCCTCTCTCTTCTTCCCCCCTTCCCATATGTTTATCTGTTTTGTTTCTTAAATTCTACATTTCAGTGAAATCATATGGTATTTGTCTTTCTCTGATTGACTTATTTCTTTTAGCATAATACACTTTAGCTCCATCCACATTGTTGTAGATGTCAAGATTTCACTCTTTTTGATGGCTGAGTAATATTCCATTGTATATATACCACATCTTCTTTATTCACCAGTCAGTGGACATTTGGGCTCTTTCCACAGTTTGGCTGTTGTTGACAATGCTGCTTTAAACATCAGGGTGCATGTACCCCTTTGAATCTGTATTTTTGTATCCTTTGGGTAAATAGCAGAGCAATTGCTAGGTCACAGGGTAGTTCTGTTTTTCCCTTTTTGAGGAACTGCCATACTGTTCTCCAGAGTGGCTCCACCAGTTTGCATTCCCATCAGCAGTGGATTCCCCTTTCTTGGCATCCTCACCAACACCTGTTGTTACGTGTGCTGTTAATTTTAGCCATTCTGACAGGTGTGAGGTGATATCTCATTGTGGTTTTCATTTGTATTTCCGTGATGATGAGTGATGTTGAACATCTTTTCATATGTCTGTTAGCCATCTGGATGTCTTCTTTGGAAAGATGTCTTTTCATGTCTTCTGTCCTTTTCTTCACTGGATTATTTGTCTTTTGGGTGTTGAGTTTGTTAAGTTCTTTATAGATTTTGGATACTAACCCTTTATCAGATATGTTGTTTGCAAATTTCTTTTCCCATTCCGTTGGTTGCCTCTCAGTTTTGTTGATTGTTTCCTTCTCTATGTAGAATCTTTTTATCTTGATGAAGTCCCATAGTTCATTTTTCCTTTTGTTTCCCTTGCCTTCAGTAACGTGTCTAATATGAAACTGCTCCAGACGAGGTCAAAGTGGTTGTTGCTTGTGTTCTCCTCTAGGATTTCGATCGTTTCCTGGCTCACATTTAGGTCTTTAATCCATTTTGAATTTGTTTTTGCATATGGTATAAGAAAGTGGTCCAGTTTCATTCTTCTGCATGTTGCTGTCCAGTTTTCCTAACCGTTTGTGGAAGGGACTTTTTTTTTTCCATTGGATATTCTTTCATGTTTTGTCAAAGATTAGTTGACCATATAGTTGTTACTTGATCTTTTTAATACAGATTTAATTTATTTCGAGCAAAGTAAAATTAACGTTCAAATAAGAATTTAAGTGTCTTTAATTTTTTTTAAGTTTATTTATCAGAGAGAGAGAAAAAGAGAGAGAGAGAAAGCACAAGCAGGGGAGCCACAGAGAGAGAGAGGAGAGAGAGAATCCCAAGCAGGTTCTGCATCATCAGAACAGATGGCCTGATGTGCACAGGGTTAGCTTAGGCTTGAGCTCATGAACTGCAAGATCATGACCTGAGCTGAAGTCAAACACTTAACTGACTGAGCTACCCAGGCACCCCAGAATTTAACTGTCTTTATATAACAAGTTTGGGGAGGCATTTTTTGCTTTATAAAAGGATTGTAGAATTAGTTTAAATGGTAAACTCCCTGTGAATTTTTTTTTTAACATTTATTTATTTTTGAGAGACAGAGAGTGAGCAAGGGAGGGGCAGAGAGAGAGGGAGACACAGAATCCAAAGCAGGCTCCAGGCTCTGAGCTGTCAGCACAGAGCCCAATGCAGGGCTCGAATCCACGAACTGTGAGATCGTGACCTGAGCCGAAGTTGGACGCTCAACTGACTGAGCCACCCAGGTGCACGCTCAACTGACTGAGCCACCCAGGTGCCCAACCCCCTCTGAATTTTGAATGTGTTCGTGTAAAACTTTTCCAGGCTCAGTTGCTTTGTGAAGCAGAGTAAATCCATAGTTATATTTCCAATTAAACAAGTTTTCATTGGTGGCACTATGTACCAACACCAAATTAGATTTTGTGAGTTAGTTAATTCATAAACTTAAGATACTTTTGAGTTAGTGTATGCTGGAATATGCTGGCTGAACTAATCTTTATAGTCCTGTTGGAGGTACAGTTAACTAGTTATAATGAAGATATAACTAAGTGGTTACTTTGGTACTTTGATTTAGTGCTTACCTAACATTAGAAATTTGTATTGCTCTTTAGTTGTTTTATGGTAGTATTTTTAAGTATAATTGTAAAAAATTTGTTTAAAAGAGATGTAAAGGGGGCGCCTGGGTGGTTTAATGGGTTAAGCATCCGACTTCTGCCCAGATCATGATATCACGGTTCCTGGGTTTGAGCCCTGTGTCAGGCTCTGTGCTGACAGCTTGGAGCCTGGAGCCTTCTCCAGATTCTCTGTCTTCCTGTCTCTCTGCCCCTCCCTTGCTTGTGCTCTGTCTCTGTCTCAAAAAATAAACATTAAAAATTTTTTTTAAAAGAGATGTAAAGGCATTAGAAATGGGGAAAAAGTTTCACCTGTTTTACTCAGAATTGTTGAATACTAAATTGGGAATGAATGGGTCTATTTTGAGTGAATTATGTTTGTTGAATGAGTGGCATGCCAGGGAGAGGAAGCTGGGGCTATTCACTTAGCAGACATTTATCTCATACCTTCTAGGTTCTAGGCATCAATTAAGTTCTGTAAGATAGGGTGGGAATAATAGTAATACAATGATAATCAAACCCACTGTTTGGCAAGAAAATGAGATGTAACAAACAATTGTAATAACTAGTGAAATAGCAATAGCCATAAATTGAATAGAATATAATAAATTGTACCTGAGTATAGAAGCTGGATTGGGAAAGAATCCACAAAGGAAGTGTGTGAGCATGAAGGAGGAAAACATTATGCTTTGTTTAGTTGCTTATTTTTGTAGGGGCTATGTATTGTTACTAAAGCAGGTGTGTGTGTGTGTGTGTGTGTGTGTGTGTGTGTGTGTGTGTGTGTGTGTGTAGTGTGTATAGAGGGGACTGAGCTGATGCTAGGAGACATGCCTGAAAGTATGGTCTAAAGGGCACAGGGTTAGCTTAGGCTCAGAGGAAATGATTGTGCATCTCCTGCAATATTTAAGGTAGAAGCAAGGAAGGGTCATGAATCTTGTGCCAGATGTTATGCTAAGTGATTTGTTTTAACTCAGTACTTGTAATGATCCTATGAAAGTAATAGCTTAGAGAACTTGCCGCTTAGCCAAAGTCACACTTCTATCAAGTTGGCAGGGCAGAAATTCAAAATCTTATCTCTTTCACTCTACAGCCCATGGTATATCATTAAACTGTACTGTTTATAGGATAATGTAAATTATATATCTCTGCATATGCTTACTTAATGTAATTTTTTCCTAGAAATAGTACTTCCTTTTCTTTTTTAAAAAGCACATATATGATTGAGAGATTGAAATAATTTTGTACATTTTATTATTAAAAAAAATTTTTTTTAATGTTTTTTTGAGATTGTGCTGGGGGGGAGGGGCAGAGAGAGAAGGAGACACAGAATCTGAAGCAGGCTCCAGGCTCCACACTGTCAGCACAGAGCCTTACTCTGGGCTTGAACTCATGAACTGCAAGATCATGACCTGAGCCTAAGTCGGGTGTTCAACCAACTGAGCCACTCAGGTGCCACAAATTTTGTATGTTTTATTCTTTATTTTTTAATTTTTTAAAAATGTTTATTTATTTTGAAGGAGTGAGAGGCAGAGTGTGAGTGGGGGAGGGGCAGGGAGAGAGGGAGACACAGAATCTGAAGCAGGTTCCAGGCTCTGAGCTGTTAGCACAGAGCCCGATGTGGGGCTCAAACTCATGAGCCAGGAGATAATGAACCGAGCTGACGCTTAACCAATTGAGCCACCCAGGCACCCCTTTATTTTTTACATTTTAATAATGATTTCATGTGTCTATAACCTTAGAAGCCTAACTGGAGACTATTTTGAGCTGTTCTTAATTTAAATTACTTTGAAATGTATGTAGCCATCCTTTCAGAAGATGTTTTTTATGTGGTACACTGAAGTTCAGATAAAGTAATAAAATATATCTCGTGTGTAACAAGAGGCTCTGCTAGATTGTGTTAACCTCTTTTTGAGAAGCAATTGTACATTAAGCTGATTTAAGACTTGACATTCAGCTCATAATTCTCAGTGTCCTCAGAATAACCTTTTCCTAAGGATTTAAGAAATGGACAGAACAGACAGACAACTCTGTAAGTTAAGAATTGAGAATGCAGGTCATTATTGTCACACCACTCTGATTTTGGGACTTTTTGTCTGTTTCCTAATACTCATTTCACAACCAATTTCAGATCCCATGTTTTATAACAATTTTTGCAAGATTCTGTAATTCTCAGATGAAAGAAAAACTTTCCTTTTCCCCTGCAGGCTGATAGATCAGAAGGTTTATTTAAAAATAAAATTTAGTAGCATCCCTCAGTGATTATTGACCTGTCCACAAAGCATTTTAAAGCAACGTGAGGGTGCCTGGGTGGTTCAGTTGCTAAGCATTTGACTTCAGCTCTGGCCATGATTTCATGGTTTGGGAGTTTGAGTTCCATGGTGGGTGAGCTTGAGCCATGCTTCGGGTGAGCTCACTCTGGTGAGCACGAGCCCCGCTTTGGGTTAGCCCTGCTTCTCTCTCTCACTCCCCACCCCCACCCCTGTGCCCTCGCTCACTTGTGCCCTCTCTCGCAAAAAAAAAAAAAAAAAAAAGCAACTTGAGGTTGAAATTACATTATGTTCTATTTAACAGTTAATGGAATCTTCATTGATAACTTCCTGATGAACTGCTGAAATTATAATCACATAGTGTGATTTATATGTAAAGTGAAGTCCATTTGTTTTTAACTAGGAGGAAGATAACATAATATGTATTTTTCATTAGTCTGCTGGGCTTTTGTCATTTTCCCTAAAGTGGTCATTGGGAGAGTGTGTGGGGGGTGAGTAGTGGTGGTTGTTAGTGGGTTTGGAGTGAAAGAGATGATAAGTATCTCTGTGGATACAGGTGTCCCTCTCATTAAGTGAGCCTACCTAAACAAGTTATATTCTGAAATAGTTTGTGCATTTAATTTTGGCAGTGTAAATTCTTTCTGACACACCTATGTGACCCTTTAAGAAACTTACTTCTGTGAGAAAAGGAGAACTGTTTCTGGTTTTGTTAATTTAGTAATTTTCTCTACAAGGTCCTTTATTCTGCAGTCAGCTTCTTTTGGTTGCTTAACCACAGCCTAGATTTCCTCGTGGCAGGGGCTTATTATGAATGTGCTGATTATATATCCCTGACTGTTTTGTTATCAAAACAGGTGGGGGTTAGGCTCTGTTCCTTGACTTCCTGGGAGCAGCAGTCAATGCCAAGATAAATATCTAAGTGTCAAGCAGATATGAAGATGGTAGCATAAAGGACAGAGGTTCTTTTCCTTTGAGACAGGCTTAACAGACTTAGTAACAGACTAAAAGCTGTGAAATTTATTTGTACTACGGCAGCTAATTTAACAGCTTTATTTTAGTTTGCTCAACAATGTAACCAAAATAATAATAGAAGCTTCAGATTACTTGCTGTTAAGACATAATATATATGGTTACAGGCTTTATTTATTGAAACTTAAAATGGCTGTCTGCATGTATGTACAGCCTTCCTATCATTCAACAAATGTTTTTGAATCTTTACTATATTATTAGAGTATTCTCTTAGAATTTATAGGCTAACAGGGATGATGAACTTCAAATAAGTAATTTCAGTTAATTATTATTTACATATTTGGTATATTTTTAATATTCCTTTTTATTAATTTTATCCTGATTGCACACACATGAGGTATTCTGGGTGAGAGACAGATTTCATAAGCATAAGTGTATTGGCTTCCTTCTGCCCTAGTCCAAGCCCTTACCCCTAGGGCAGTGTCATAAGAGCCACATCAATTGTCCTACACATATAGCCAAGTAGATGTATGTGAGAGATGAGGAAAAATGAGTTTTCTCTACTTTTGAAGGGTAAAGAGGCAACTGTCCCTCTGCCCTCCTGAAAAGATTGCCTTTGAAAGATAAGAAGCCTAAATCCTAACTTCAGCCCTTTACTTGCATATCTAACTTGATATACAAGTAAAATCTTTCCTGGAGCCAGATAGCCTTGTGGGTCTCTGTTTTTACAGACTAGAGACCTTTTTCAGTTCTGAGGTTTCATTTTCTTTCTTTCTTTCTTTCTTTCTTTCTTTCTTTCTTTCTTTCTTTCATGTAAATATCTAGGGAGATACTTGGTACCCTCTTCCTGGTGCCTTGGGGGCTTAGCCTAGGGACCTACTCCAGGCTTTGACCTTTTAACTGTCTATGGGAAATAGAAGAAGTTTTATTATTCTTTCAGATGGGGAAAACAACAAATCTAATTCATAAGGCAGGTAGAAATGTTGGCGAACTCTTGGGCTTTTTACAGCGACACTGAGAAATCCAGGGAAGTTTTTTCTCCACAGTACTATGAAGGAAAATAAGAATATTATGTGAGAATATTATGTAATCTAGTCTAGGGCTTCAGGTAAAGGTTGCCTTCTTAGGGAACTGAGGGATGAATAGGAATTATCCAGTTAATGAAGTGAAACTAGATCAGTGAAAGCACTGCAGGCAATGGGAACAATCTATATAAAAGTCCTAAGGCAGGAAGGCACTTGGCTGGTTCAGGTAATGAAAGGTCAGTGTGGCTGGGGTGCAGGGATGATGGAGACTTTAGAGGTAGGCTGGGGCCAGGGCAAACAGTCTCTGTAGGAGGATAAGTTACGAAATTTGGATTTTATCTTAAGAGCAGTGTAGAGCCTTGAAATATTTTTTTTCTTATTTATTTTGTTTATTTTTTTAAGTTTATTTATTATTTATCTTGAGAGAGAGAGAGAGAGAGAGAGAGAGTGCACAGTGAGTTGGGGAGGGCCAGAGAAAGAAGGTGAGAGAGAATCCCAAGCAGACTTCACACTGTCAGCATGGAGCCCAGTGTGGGGCTTGAGCCCAGGAACTATGAGATCATGACCTGACCCAAAATCAAGAGTCAGAGGCTTAACCGACTGAGCCACCCAGGTGCCTCTTGTTTATTTTGGTTTTAATCAAGGTAGTGACCTGCTCAGATTTATATTTTGAAAAGATTCCTCTGGCTACTGTATGGAGAAAGATTAGAGCAGAGGAAGAGTAGATAAAGAGAGAGGAGTTAGAAGGTGATACAGCATAGGGGACGGATTATGGAGGTCTCAATTAGGGTGGTTACAGTGGAGATGATATTAAACAGAAGCATTTGAGAGATTTTTAGGAGACAGAAGTAGGGCGGTGGACTTTGGATGGATGAAAGATAGGATTTGAGAAAGAAAATCGTGAGTTGGTTTCAGACATGTTGGGTTTGAAATGCCTGTGAGAAAGCCAAGTGGAAATGTGCTGAGGGAGAGTGTGTGGTGGGGGAATGGAGACAATTTGAAATAGCCCTTGCTGAGAATGGGAGAGCAAGCCTACTAATGAATCCTTTCCTGCTCTTCCTTCTGCCTGAAACTTTCCCCCCAGATTCTTCACTTGAATGGCTTTTCTCATTCAAATCTCAGTGTAGATATGAACCCTCTAACAGTCTTCCCAAACAATCCGCGTTAAAGTAGAACCCCACTTTCCCACAACAGCTTTCTGATTATTACCCTGCCTTATTTTCTTAGCTTATCACCAGCTGAGATTATTTTGTTAATTTGGTTTTCTTAGGAGAAGTATCCAAATCCTTTACTCATTTAAAAAAAAAAACACATTTTTTTTTTAACGTTTATTTATTATTGAGAGAGCATGAGCATGGGAGGGACAGAGAGAGGAGGAGATATAGAATCTGAAGCAGATTCCAGGCTCTGAGCTGTCAGTACAGAGCCCCTCACAGGGCTCGAACTCACAAACTGCAAGATCACAACCTGAGCTGAAGTTGGATGCTTTACCGACTGAGCCACCCAGGTGCCGCCCCCTTTACTCATTTTTAAGTTGGGTTATCTTTATTGTTGAATTTTAAGTTTTTTATATATTCTAGATACTAGTTCCTTACCAGATGTATGATTTGTAAATATTTTCTTCCACTTTGTGGTTTGTTTTTTCACTTTCTTGATAGTGTCCTTTGAAAAGCATGAGTGTTTTTACTTTTAATTTTTGTTTAATGTTTATTTTTGAGAGAGAGAGAGAGAGACAGAATGTGAGCAGAGGAGGGGCAGAGAGAGAGAGGGAGACACAGAATCCGAAGCAGGCTTCAGGCTTTGAGCTGTCAGTACAGAGCCCAAGGCGGGGCTCCAACTCACAAACTGTGAGAGCATGACCTGAGCCAAAGTCAGACGCTTAACCAACTGAGCCACCCAGGCACCCCGCATAAGTGTTTTTTTTAAGTTTGATGTTCAATTTGTTTTTCTTTTGTTGCTTGTGTCTTTGGTGTCATAACTAAGAAACCATTGTGTAATCCAAGGTCACAAAGAATTATACCTATGTTTTCTTCTAAAAGTTTCATAGTTTTAGCTTATTATTAATAAGTATAATGGTTTTATATGGTATAGGGTAGGGGTCCATCTTTATTCTTTTGCATAGGGGTATATCCATTTGTCTCAGTACTCTTTGTTAGAAAAATTATTCTTTCCCCCATTAGATGATCTTGGCATCCTTGTCAAAAATCAGTTGACCATAGCTGTGTGAGTTTATTTCTACACTTTCAATTCTATTTCATTGTTCTAATTACTGTCTTTGTTACTCTAGTTTTTTATTGTTCTGAGATTGAGAAGTATGAGTTCTCCAACTTTGTTGTTGTTCTGTTGAAGATTGTTTTGACCATTCTGGGATCAGTTTATCAATTTCTGCAAAAAAGACAGCTGGGATTTTGATAAGGGATTATGTGAAATCTGTCAATCTGGGGAGTATTGCCATTGTAACAATTTTAAGTCTTCCATTCCGTGAACATGAGATGTCTTTCCATTTATTTAGGTCTTTAATTTCTTTCAACAATACTTTGTAGTTTCTTTCTGTAGTTTGTAAGCCTTGTATTTCTTTTTTTTTTTTTTTTTAATATTTTTTCAACGTTTATTTATTTTTGGGACAGAGAGAGACAGAGCATGAATGGGGGAGGGGCAGAGAGAGAGGGAGACACAGAATCGGAAACAGGCTCCAGGCTCTGAGCCATCAGCCCAGAGCCCAACGCGGGGCTCGAACTCCCGGACCGCGAGATCGTGACCTGGCTGAAGTCGGATGCTTAACCGACTGCGCCACCCAGGCGCCCCGTAAGCCTTGTATTTCTAAAAATTAAATTTGTTACTAAGTATTTTAATTCTTTTTGATATTATAAATGGATTTTTAAAATGTTTATTTTTTGAGAGAGAGAGAGAGAGAGAGCATATGAGTGGAAGAGGGGCAGAGAGAGAGGGAGACAGAGGATCCAAGGCAGGCTCTGCTCTGTCAGTGAAAAGCCTGGTGCAGGGACTCAAACTCACAAACTGTGAGATCATGAACTGAGCTGAAGTCAGATGCTTAACCTACTGAGCCACCCAGGCACACCTGGAATTGTTTGTTTGTTTGTTTTTCATTTTTAGATATTTTGTTCCAAGAGTATAGAAACACAATTGGTTTTTATATATTGGTCTTGTGGTCTGAAAATTTGCTGAACTCATTTATTATCTCCAATAGTTTTTTGGTGGATTTCTTAGGATGTTCTGTATATAGGTTCTGTCACCTTACAATAGTTTTATTTCTTCCTTACCAATCTGGATGTCTTTTATTTCTTTTTCTTATCTAATTTTCCCAGCTAGAACCTGCAGTACAGTGTTGAATACAAGTGATGAGAGAGGACATCCTTGTCTTGTTCCTGTTCTTAGGTGTAAAGCTTTTAGTCCATTACTGGTAATTATTACATTAGCTGTGGGTTTTCATAGATGCCCTTTATGAGGTTGAAGAAGTAACTTTCCATTCCTAGAGTGTGGGGTGGTTTTATCATGAAAGAATGTTGGATTTTGGCAAATGCTTTTCCTGTTTTTGAGATGATCATGTGACTTTTGTTCTTTATTTTATTAATACAGCATATTATGATTTTTATATGTTGACCCAACCTTGCATTCCTGGAATGAATCCCACTTGGTCACTGTCTTAGTATGTTTGGGTTGCTACAACAAAAATACCATGGACTGGTTAGATTATAAACAACAGAAATTTTTTCTCACAGTTCTGGAGGCTGGGAAGTACAAGATCAAGGCAGTGGTAGAGTCAGTGTCTGATGAGGACCTGCTTCTTAGATGACCATTGTTTTTCAATGTAACCTCACATTGTGGAAGGGCAAGGGAGCTCTTCTAGGCTTTTTTTTTTTTTTTTTTTTTTTTTTTTAAATAAGGGCACTAATCCCATTCATGAGGGCTATTCCAAAGGTTCTACTTCCTGATACCATCATCATGAGGGTTAGGATTTCAACATATGAATTTGAAGGGTGGAGACACAAATTTAGAGCATAATAGTTTTGCTGTATAATCCTTTTTGCATGTTGCTGGGATTCGTTTGCTAGTATTTTGGCTAAGGATTTTTGCATCTTTATTCACAGTAGGTGTTGGTCTTTTTTTGTGACAGCTTTGTCTGGTTTTGGTATCAGAATAACACTAGACTCATAGAAAAAGTTGGAAAGTGTTCATTCTGAAATTTTGGAAGGGTATGAAAGGTTGTTAGTTCCTTAAGCATTTGATAGAATTTTTCAGTGAAGCCACCTGGGGCCAAGGCTTTTCTTTGTGATAAGTGTTTTGATTACTAGTTCAATCTCTTGTTATATAGGTCTATTCAGATTTTTTTGTCTTCTTTAGTCAGACTCCTTTTTGTTTCTGTAAGGTTGTTAGTAATGTCTCCTCTTTTATTCCTGATTTTAGTAATGTTAATCCTCTTTTTTTCTTGGTTAGTAAAGCTAAATTGTCCCATTTTGTTGATCTTTTCAAGGAACCAGTGTTTGGTTTCATTGATTTTTCTCTGTGGTTTTTCTATTTTCTAATTTCATTTATTTCTGCTGTGACCTTTATTATTTCCTTTCTTCTGCTTGCTTTAGATTTATTTGCTCTACTTTGTGTTATTACTTAAGGTAAAAAGTTAGGTTCTTGATTTCAGATCTTTCTTTTTTAATGTAGACTTCTACAGTTATAAATTTCTCACTAAGAACTGGTTTCACTATCTCCTATAAGTATTGGTATGTTGTTTTCATTTTCACATCGCAAATATTTTCTAATTTCCCTTCTGATTTTTTTCTTTGACCCATTCATTATTTAGAAGAGTATCATTTAATTTCCACATAGTTGTGAATTTCCCAATGTTATTGAGCTCTGCTTTTAACACATCATGATCAAAGAACATGCTTTGTATTGTTTCCATCCTTTTAAATTTATTGAGGCTTGTTTTATGGCCTACCATGTGGTCTGTCCTGGAGAATGTTCCGTGTGCGCTTGAGAAAAATAGGTTTTTAAGCATTTCTTTCTTCTTTTTTTTTTTTTTTTTAAGTTTATTTATTTATTTTTTTTAGTAACCTCTACACCCAACATGAGCTCAAACTCATGACCCCAAGATCAAGAGTCACATGCTATTCTGACTGAGCCAGCCAGGAGCCCTGTAAGCAGTTTTCTTTTAAAAGCACAATGTAGGGGCGCCTGGCTGGCTCAATTGGTTAAGCGTCTGACTCTTTCTTTCTTTCTTTCTTTCTTTTTTTTTTTTTTTTTAATGCTTATTTATTTTTGAGAGAGAGAGAGACAGAGTGTTGAGTGGAGGAGAGGCAGAGAAAGAGGGAGACAGGAGCAGAAGCAGGCTCCGGGCTCTGGGCTCCGGGCTCTGAGCTGTCAGCACAGAGCCCGACGTGGGGCTCGAACTCATGAGCCATGAGATCATGACCTGAGCCAAAGTCGGACGTTCAACCGACTGAGCCACCCAGGCGCCCCTAAGCATCTGACTCTTACTTCACCTCAGGTCACTGTCCTAAGATCGAGCTTCCCATGGGGCTCTGCACTGGCCATGGAGCTTACTTGGTATTCTCTCTCCTTCTGCCCCTAACCCACTCATGCTTGCCTTTTCTCTCACACGTAAAAATAAAGGCATTATGTGTTACAGACATTGCTTCCATTCATAGCCCACTGGACATTATATAGATAAATAGCCTGTATCTACCTGAAAGGGAGGCTGGAAGTGTAATATCCAACAGGAAAGCCATATGTTCAGTTAAAACTTGGGCTGGAAGTTTTTATTACTGAAAGGAAGAAGAGGAGAATGGATGAATATTGGGGAATATCTCTTTTTCAGTCTTGTCTTTTTCCCCGTTCCTCTGCACTCTGTGCTTGGGTCTGTAAGTCTACTCTCTTATGAATAGTTTGTGTGAAGAGTTTTCTGTAACTGTGCCTTTGCTGGTGTTGTTTCCTTGGATTGGAATGCCCTTTTCTTCCTACTTCTCCTCTCTTTTTATTAGAATCTTTTTTTTTTTTTTTTTTTTTTTTTTTTAAGTCCCAGATTGAAACCTGAAACCTTCAGTATTGCCTTCCCTAATCTTTTTTCATGGCAGGGAGCCTTCTGTAGCTCACATCACTTTGTGCCTGTATTCATGTAATTTATTTTTTAATGTATTGCAATTATTTACATGCTAGTCTTTTTTTTTTTTGGACATTTTAAATTTTTATTTATTTTTAATGTTTATTTTTGAGAGAGGGAGAGAGAGGAAAGGAGGGAGGGAAGGAAGGAGGGGCAGAGAGAGAGGGGACAGAGGATCCGAAGCAGGCTCTGTGTTGACAACAGAGATCCTGATGTGGGGCTCAAACCCACAAACCATGAGATCATGACCTCAGCCAAAGTTAGACGCTTAACCAGCTGAGACACCCAGGTTCCCCTTTTTTGGACATTTTTAAAGAGTCTAGGCCAATTATTTTGTAGGATGTTTCACATTCTGGATTTGTGTGCTTGTTTCTAGTTACATTTGTTTTAATTATTTTCACTTATTTCTTTCAATGTTTACTAATTCATAACCCTAACAGTGATACCATCATTGGGGCCTGTCTTACTCTTTTCCTGTTTACTATAATTATATTTTTTAAAGTGGGAGAGTAATTGAGGATGAATGTGTTGGTTCTTACCTTGAGTTGTATTCTATTTCTCACTGAGTATTTTCAAACCTAATTATTATTTTTGTGTTTGTCTTGACACTTTTGAAAATAAGTCTAGGGTATGGTAAAGGTTTTTGTTTAGGGAATGTTTTTGTTAACTGTGTTTTTGCTAACTGTATTATTAGCAAAGAACTTTTACACCTGTGCCTGGTATTGAATTTTTTAAATAAAATATATGAGTCTTTCTTGTATTTTAAGTAGAATAAAAGAAGACTGCCTTCTATACTTTAATAATCATTTTTGAACGTGAATTCCTATGGCTCAGTACTTTTTTTTTTTGAAGAGAATCAACTTTGATTTATCATTGTGATATTGTTACATTCATAAGTTTAGAATCAATGAAAAAATAGGCTATGTTCATAGAAAGTACTGTAGGCAATGAAAGGGATAAAGCAGATCTTTATGTACAGACATGCAGATATCCCCAAGAAATATTTATTTTTTCCAGCTTTATTGAGGTATAATTGATTATAATATTGTATAAGTTTAAGGTGTACAGTGTGATGATTTGATATATGTATATATTGCAAAATGATAACTACAGTAAGGTTAGTTAACATAATCTATCACCTCACATAGTTAACCTTTGTGTGTGTGTGTGTGGGTAAGGACTTTTAAGACCTGCTTTATTAGTAACTTTTAAGTATGCAATATAGTATTGTTAACTATAGTAACCATGTTGTATGTTAAATCCTGTATAGTCATCTTATAGCTGGAAGTTTGCCTGTGGCTCAGTACACTGGATGTGGGGCATCTGTGGCTTAAAGTGGAACAGTTTTCTTTAAAACATAATTTTATGATAGTGTCTTGTTTTACTTCTCTCTCGCATAGGGAAGTACAGAAAAATTTCAGTTGTGGAGGTGTTAAATCTTCTTAAAACTTTGATTATTTGAGGTTTCACTTTATTGCGCATGACTAAATTTAATTTTAGGAATATTTACTGAATATCAACACAAGGCTTATTATGCAGAATATAGCCTTTGCTCAGCTCAGTCTAGTAAGGGAGACTTAAAAGGTAAGCAGTATTTCATTAGTAAATATTTTTTGAGCATCTAATGTGTGCCAGACACTGTTCTGGAGCATAAATCAGATACAATTCCTACTGTCTAAGGAATATGCAGTCTTGTGGGTGACTTAGACAAGTAAACTAGCCATTATAGCACAGGGTGCATGTGATGACGGGAATATAAGGGAGACTCTGAGAACCAGGATAGGAATCCATTTCAGAGGTAAGGAAAAGTGCTTGATGAGTGACAGAAAGGCAGAAAATCAGGGTCAAGTATATTCCAAACTGAGGAACACTGGATGAGATATCTCAGAGGCAAATCTGAGATATGCCTAAATGTGAATCATTTGGGGAATTGAAAAGAGATAAAGCAATGTTTCTAAAAATGTGGTCCTCTATCTTCCTGAGTTATCATCTGGGAGTGAATCTTAAACCTTTGGGTGATTCTTAGCCTTCTAGGTGTTTTTCAAACTCATAAAATATGAGAAACACTGAGTGAGAGTCAAGGGGCATGAGGAGGAATGAAAATTATAGTGTAATATATGCTACATTAAAGGCACACATAAAGTTCTATGGTTAGGTTTATTTGTATAGACTATAAAAGGTTTTCATTTTATTTTTTTATAGCTGGAATTCAATATTATATTAGTTTCAGGTGTACAACATAGTGATTCAACATTTATATACATTACTCACTGCTTACCACAAGTATAGTTACCATCTGTCACCATACAAAGTTATTATGACATTACTGACTATGTTCTCTATGCTGTGCTTTTCATCCCCATAATTTACTTACTTTATAACTGGAAGTTTATACCTCTTAATCCTTTTCACCTATTTTGCCCATCCCCCTACCTCTTCCCGTATGGCAACCACTAGTTCTCTGTATTTATGAGTCTGTTTCTGTTTGTTTTTTTATATTTTACTTATAGATGAAGTTGTATGGTATTTATCTTTCTCTGTCTGACTTATTTCACTTAGCATAATACCCCATAGGCCAACCCATGTTGTCACAAATGGCAAGATTTCATTCTTTGTTATGGCTGAGTAATATGCCATTGTGTGTGCGTGTGTGTGTGCGTGCGCGTGTGCGCACGTACACGCACACACACACACACACACACACACACTATATCTTCTTTACCTATTCATCTATTGATATATACTTAGGTTGCTTCAGTTTCTTGGGAGTTGTACATAATGCCGTAAACATAGGGGTGCATGTATCTTTCAAATCTGTGTTTTTGTTTTCTTTGGATAAATACCCAGAAGTGGGATTATTGGATCGTATGGTATTTGTATTTTTAGTTTTTTGAGGAACCTCCAATACTGTTTTCCATAGTGGGTGCACCAGTTTACATTTCTACCAATGGTGCACCAGCATCCTCACTACCACTTTAAAACATATTCATTTGAAACTAATTCCTATCTTAATGATTTTGGGGGTTGCAGGGGGATAGGGAGAAGGGAGGGATATTACTACTATAATTTTTTTCTCTTTATCCCCAGATGATTCTATAAACAGTCTATTAATCTTTTATTCATTGGATGTTTTTGTTTTTCTTTTAGTCCAAGGACAAAATGATGAGAGGCTCTCGCAGAGGATGTGTGAGACTCAGAGTGAGTATTTTTTCACTTTATGGAAACCAATTTTGATGAAAAAAAAATTTGATGGATCATGGAAGTTAAATTTAGTTTAGTTTTCTCACTAATTGTTGGGACAGGCAACTAAAGCTCAGAGAGAAAAAAATGAGTGCCAGAACCAGGAGTAGAACTCAGTTTTTTGGTCATTGATTTAATGTTGTATTCATGACTAATGCAGCAACTGATTTTTTTTTCTTTAACCTCTATTTTTATAGTCAGAGACAAGAAATTAAATGAATTGTAGTATTGGTAGTAGAGCAAAGAGTAGAAATAACTCTGAAAATCCCCACTTAGAGTTGCTTTTTTTTTTTTTTTTTCCTATTCAACACTATTTAATAAGGGTCTAAGTAGCAGTGACATCCAGTAGAAATAATGTGAGCCATATATATAACTTAAAATTTTGTTGTAGCCACATCTAAAAAGGAAAAACAAATAGGTGAAGTTAATTTTAATAATATATTTTGTTTGGGCCAGTATATCCAGAATGTTATTATTTCAACATGTAATCAATAAAAATTATTAATGAGATGTTTTACATTTTTTTTTCATATTAAGTCTTCAAAATCTAGTGTGTCCTTTACACATATGGCATATCTCAGTTCAGACTAGCTGCATATCAGGTGCCCAGTAACCCCATATGGCTAGTGGCTACCTTATTGGAGTTTCCATCATTATCCAAATTGCTAAAGGCAAGAAAGAGTACTTGGTTGGGGATATAATTTCTAGTACTCCATTACATCTAAAGATGAGCCTACCTTTATCATAACTGGGTAAATCAGCTTCTAGTAGTCTTTTCTTCCTCAGACTCCTGTTGCTTTCCCTCTGCCATCTTTTTTCTGCATGTTTACTTTTGAAGATGTGAATATATTTGGTAAACATATTGTTGTCTTTATTAGCAGTAGCTAATTGGCAGAAATGGGAAATAACTAAAGAAACCAAATTCTTTTTTTTCCCTTCAATTTATTGAAACTAAAGAAAAACAAAAACAGTGAACTTTTCTCCTACTCCACCCCCAGCTTCTGGCAACTACCAGTCTGTTTGTTGTATCTGTGAACTTGGTGTGTGGTTTGTTGTTGTTGTTGTTGTTGTTTTAGGATTCTACATGTAAGAGAGATCAGACAGTATTTGTTTTTCTTTGACTTGTTTCACGTGTCATAACAGCTTCATGGTCACTTCATGTTGCAAATGACTGGATTTCATTCATTTTTATGGTTGAATAGTGCTCCAGTGTGTGTGTGTGTGTGTGTGTGTATACACATACAGATATATAAAGAAATATATATAACACAATTTCTTTATCTATTCATCCACCAGTGGATACTTAAGTAATTTTCATATCTTTGCTGTTATATATAATGCTGCCGTGAACATGGGGTGCATATATCTTTTTAAATTAGTGTTTTCATGGTCTTCAGATAAATACATAGAAGTATAATTGCTGGGTCATATGATAGTTCTCATTAATTTTGAAGGAACCTCATACTTTTTTTCTGTAGCGGCTGCACCAATTGACATTTCTACCAACATTACATGAGAGTTATGTTTTCTCCACATCTTCACCAACACTTATTATTTCTTGTCCCCTTTTTTTTTTAGTTGCTTCATAAAAACAATTATGAAATTTCGCTTCATTTTCTTTCTTATTGAGGTAAAATTGGTTTATAGCATTATATTACTTTCAGGTATACAATATAATAATTTGATATTTGTATACACTACAAAATGATTACAGTAATCTTGTTACCATCTATGACCATGCAGTTGACTTCCTTCACCCATTTTGTACCTTCCAACCCTCTTCCCCTCTGATGACCTGTTCTCTGTAGCCATGAGTTTTGTTTTGTTTGTTCATTTGCTTTCTTTGAATAAATACCCAGAAGTTGAATAGCTGGATCATATATATGATAGTTCTATTTAATTTTTTGAGGAACCACTGTACTGTTTTCCACAGTGGCTGTACCAATTTACATCCCCACTAACAGTGTACAAGGTTTCCTTTTCTCGATGTTCTCTACAACACTTGTTATTTCTTGTCTTTTTGATAAGTCGTTTTAATAGGTATGAGGTGCTATCTCATGTTTTTTATTTGTATTTCCCTGATAATCAGTGATGTTGAACATCTTCTCATGAGCCTGTTGGCCACCTTATGTCTTCTTTGGAATAATGTGTCTAAATGGGCACATCCTCTGCCCATTTTTAAATTGGGTTGTTTGGAGTTTTTTGCTATTGAGTGTATGAGTTCTTTATACATTGTGGATTTTAACCTCTTATTGGTAGGTGACTTGCAAATATTTTTTCCCGTTTAATAAGTTGCATTCTCATTTTGTTGATGATTTCCTTTGCAAGGCAGAATTTTAGTTTGATGTCATCCCACTTGTTTATGTTTGCTCTTGTTGCCTTTGCTTTTGGAGTCAGAACAATGTCAAGGAGCTTACCACTTATGTTTTCCTCAAGTTTTATGGTTTCAGGTCTTATGTTCAAGTCTTTAATCAATTTGAGTTAATTTTTATGTGCAGTATAAGAAAATGGTCCACTTTCATTCTTCTGCGTTTCATTGTCCAGTTTTCCCAGCACCATTTATTAAAGAGACTTTTCTTTTCTCATTGTATGTTCTTGGCTCCTTTGTCATAAATTAACTGACCATAGATGTGTGGGTTTATTTCTGGGCTCTCTATTCTGTTCCATTGATTGATGTGTCTGAAAAATGCTCACAGGTTAAGGGTTCAGTTCTGCAAGCCCGCCCTCCACCCTTTACTTCAAATACTAATTGCAAGCCCCAGGCTATTACCTGTGTTTTGACGGACCAGCTACAGATTGGAGGTTCCAACAGCCTCCTCCTTAATTAATTTAAGATTAATTTTCTAGAGCAACTCAGAACTCAGGGAAACATGTTTACCAGTTTACTAAAGGATATGAATCAGCAGCCAGATAAAGAGATATAAGACAAGATAAGGATAAAGGGTATGGGGCTTCCACGCCCTCTTCAGGCATGCCACTGCCCCCCATCTCCATGTGTTCACTAACCTGGAAGCTCTCTGAACCCAGTCCTTTTGGGTTTTTATGGAAGCTTCAGTGCATAGTCATGATTGACTAAGTCTTTGGCCATTGGCTGATTCAGCCTCCAACCTCTCTCCTCTCCATGGTTGGAGGTGGGGTCGACTACAAGTTCCAACTGTTTAATCACATGATTGGTCCTCCTGCCAACAAGCCCGCATCCTTATGTGGGTTCTAAAATTTGCCTTGTTAACAAAAGACACTGCACACTCTCAATACCTGGGAAAATCCAAAGGTTTTGGGAGCTGTAAGTCAGAAACTATAGAAGAAGATAAATATATATGAGAAATATATTTTGGTCTTCTGAATAACCAAATATATATTTCTTATAAATTTCTTAGAAATCACTTGCAACATTGTGATTTATGAGAAATATGTATTTGGTTATACAGAAGACCAAAATATATTTCTCATAAATCACAATGTTGCAAGTTGATTTCTAGTTTCATATGATTGTGTTCAGAGAAGATGCTTTATATGATGTCAGTCTTCTTAAATGTATTGAGACTTGTTTTGTGGCCTAATGGGATCTATCCTGGAGAATGTTGCATGTGCACTTAAGGAGAATGTGTATTTTGCTGCTTTTGAATGGAATGTTCTGTTATTTATCTATTAAATCCATTGGGCCAAATGTGTCTTTTAAGGCCAGTGTTTCTGTATTGATTTTCTGTCTGGTTGATCTATCCATTAATGAAAATATATTGAAGTCCCCTACTATTATTGTATTGTTACCAATTTCTTCCTTTAGGTTTGTTAATATTTGTTTTATATATTTTGGTTCTCCTATGTTGGGTGCAAAAATATTTACAAATGTTATATCCTATTTTGGATTGACCCATTTATCATTATGTAATACCTTTCTTTGTCTTTTATTACAGTCTTTGTTTTAAAGTCTATTTTGTCTGACATAAGGATAGCTAAACAAGTTTTCTTTTGATTTTCATTTGTACAGAATATCTTTTTCTGTCCCTTCAGTTTCAGTCTGCATGTGTCCTTTGATCTGAAGTGAGTCTCTTTCAGGTGACATATAAAGGAGTCTAGTTGTTGTTTTTGTGTGTGTGTGTTTTTTAGCCCATTCTGCCACTCTTTGTCTTTTGATTGGGAATTTAGTTCATTTATATTTAAAGTAATCATTGATAAGTATGTATTTATAGCCATTTTGTTATTTGTTTTCTGGTTGTTTTTGTAGTTCCTCTCTGTTCTTTTCTGTTGCTCTCTACCCTTGTGGTTTCGTGTCTTTCTTTAGTATTATGTTTAGATTACTTTTTCATTATAGGTTTTTGCTTTGCAGTTGGCCATGGGGTTCACAAATAACAGTCTTTATATATAACAGCATATTTTAAGTCAATAACAACTTACAAAAACTCTACATTTTTGTTACCCTTCCACCATGTTTTATGTTTTTGATGTCATACTTTACATCGTTTTATTTTGTGTATCCCTTAACTAATTATTGCAGTTATAGTTGGTTTTACTATTTTTGTCTTTTAACCTTTATACTAGCTTTATAAATGGTTAATCTCTCACCTTTACTATATATTAGCCTTACTAGTGAGTTTTTTTTTTTTTTTTTTTTTTAAATTTTTTTTTTTTTTTTTTCCAACATTTATTTATTTTTGGGACAGAGAGAGACAGAGCATGAACGGGGGTGGGGCAGAGAGAGAGGGAGACACAGAATCGGAAACAGGCTCCAGGCTCCGAGCCATCAGCCCAGAGCCCGACGCGGGGCTCGAACTCACGGACCGTGAGATCGTGACCTGGCTGAAGTCGGACGCTTAACCGACTGCGCCACCCAGGCGCCCCAACTAGTGAGTTTTTTACTTCCATATGTTTTCTTGTTATTAGATGGTGCCTTTTCTTTTCAGCTTAAAGATGTCACTTTAACATTAATTAAAAGGCCAGTTTGTTTATTTATTTATTTGTTTATTTATTTAAATATGAAATTTATTGTCAAATTGGTTTCTATATAACATCCAGTGCTCATCCCAACAGGTGCCCTCCTCAATGGTCATCACCCACTTTCCCATCCCTCCCACCCCCCATCAACCCTCAGTTTATTCTCAGTTTTTAAGAGTCTCTTATGGTTTGGCTCCCTCCCTCTCTTTCTTTTTTTTCCCCTTCCCCTCCCCCATGGTCTTCTGTTAAGTTTCTCAGGCTCCACATAAGAGTGAAAATGGTATCGGTCTTTCTCTGTATGACTTATTTCACTTAGCATAACACTCTCCAGTTCCATCCACATTGCTACAAAAGGCCGTATTTCATTCTTTCTCATTGTAAAAGGCCAGTTTAATGGTGACGAACTCCTTTATCATGTACTTGCCTGGAAAATTCTCTTTCTTCTGAACTTTTGAATGATAACTTGGCTGAGTACAGTATTCTTGATTGGAAGTTTTTTCTTTCAGCACTTTGAATATAACATTCACTCCCTTCTGACCTATGAAGTTTTTGCTAAAAACTCTTACATGAGTTCTCTTGTATATCACAAGTCTCTTTTTAAGAGTCTCTCTTTGGCGTGCCTGGGTGGCTCAGTTGGTTGTGTCTGACTTTGGGTCATGTCATGATCTCGTGGTTTGTGAGTTGGAGCCCCACATTGGGCTCTGTGCTGACAGCTCAAGAGCCTGGAGTCTGCCTCAGATTCTGTGTTTCCCTCTCTCTCTGCCCCTCCCCCTGCTTGCACTCTGTCTGTCTCTCTCAAAAATAAATAAACATTAAAAAAAATTAAAAAAAAAAAGATTCTCTCTGTAACTTCTGATATTTTATTAATTTATTTTTAAAAGTTTATTATTCTGGGGTGCCTGGGTGGCTCAGTCGGTTGAGCGTCCGACTTTGGCTCAGGCCATGATCTCGCGGCTTGTAAGTTTGAGCCCCGCGTCAGGCTCTGTGCTGACAGCTCAGATCCTGGAGCCTGCTTCGTATTCTGTGTCTCCCTCTCTCTCTGCCCCTCCCCCACTCACACTCTATCTCTCTCTCCTTCAAAAATAAATAAATATCAAAAAATTTTTTAAAAAATAAATAAAAGTTTATTTATTCTGAGAGAACATGCGTGTAAGCAGGGGAGGGGCAGAGAGGAAGAGAGAATCCCAAGCAGGCTCCACCTCAGCAGTGTGAAGTCTGATGCAGGGCTTGAACCCACACACTGTGAGATCATGACCTGAGCTGAAACCAAGAGTTGGACACTTAACCAACTGAACCACCCAGGTGCCCTGACATTTTAGTTATAGTGTGTCTTGATATGGATATCTTTGGGTTCATCTTATTGGTAACTCTCTGTACTTCCTGGACCTGTATGTCTGTTTCTTTCCCTAGGTTAGGGAAATTTTTAACCACTATTTCTTCAAATAAGACTCTTGCCCCTTTCTCTCACTCTTCTGGGAGCCCTGTGATGCAAATGTTAGTTTATTTGATGTCTCATATGTCCCTTAAACTGTCTTCCCTTTTTTTTCATCCTTTTGCTGTTCTGCTTGGGTGAGTTCCACTGCTTTGTCTTCAAGTTGACTGATGTTTTCTTCTGCTTCATCTAATCTGCTGTTGAACCCCTTGAGTGTTTTTTTTTTTTTTTTTTAAGTAGGCTCTATGTCTGGTATGGAGTACAATGTGGGGCTTGAACTCATGACCCTGAGATCAAGACCTGAGCTGAGATCAAGAGTTGGACACTTAACCGACTGGGCCACTGAAACACACCTCAAGTATTTTTCAGTTCAATTAGTGTATTCAGTTCTGTGACTTCTATTTTGTACTTTTTCATATTTTCTATTTCTCTAAGTTCCCCCTATGTTTATCCATTCTTCTCTCCAGTTTGGTGAGCATCCTTATGAGTATTTTTTTTTTTTTAATGTTTACTTTTGAGAGAGAGAGAGAGAAACGGTGTGAGCAGGAGAGGGGCAGAGAGAGGGAGACACAGAATCCGAAGCAGGCTCCAGGTTCTGAGTTGGCAGCACAGAGCCTGATGTGGGGCTTGAAGTCACAAACCATGAGATCATGACCTAAGCTGAAGTTGGCGCTCAACTGACTAAGCCACCCAGGCACCCCCATCCCCTCAGTTTCAATCTGCAGGTGTCATCAGGTCTAAATTGAGTCTCTAGTAGGCTGCATTCCTATGCTTTTTTCAAGCATGCTATTAGTCTTATGACGCTATTATCTAAATTCTTGTTTAGATATGTTGTTTATATCTGTTTTGAGCAATTCTCTGGCTGTCATTTTTTCCTGGATTTTCTTTTGAGGAGAATTCTTGTTTCATCATTTTGGCTAGGTTTTTGTATTTTACATGTTTTAATAGTTGGTTATTTGTCCTGTACCTGTGAGTACTACTGTATTAAAAAGGGGTCATACACTTTCCAGGGCCTAGTGCTTCAGGAAGTGTTTTTGGAGTGTGTTGTGTGCACTCTGTTGTTGCATTTGGGCTGCTCTATCCTGCCGGTCAGTCCTCTGCAAAGCTCCTTCTTGCTTGTGGTGGAGTGTTTGGACCTTCTGCCAGGTGTGCTTTGATTTGTTTGTTGAAGCAACGCTTGAAAAAAGGAAAGGTATGGAAAAGGTATCCCTTTGTATGGAATCAGGCTTCCCCCCCCCCCCCCCCCGCCGCCCGTACCGCCCCCCCCCCCCCCGCAAGACAAAAATGAAAGGGGTGAAAAAGACCAAGCAGAGAATAAAAAACAAAAAACAAACACAGAAAACCCTATAAGGTTTAATCCAGAGAGAGAGAAAGGAAAATAAAGGAGATATAGAAAAGGCATAAAAAGAATGTAATACAAATGCCTAATTAAACAAACAAAACCGAAAAAAAACCCTATATATATATTATATATATAATATATATATATTATATATATATTATATATACATAACATTGTATATATATTATATATATATAACATTATATATATAATATATATATAATATATATATTATATATATATATATAATATGAATTGACCAAAACAAATCAGAAACTATGAACCTGAAAGAAAAAGAGAAGAGCAAACAGACAAACACACTAACCGACAAAAACACAAAACAGTTGTCTGTTGGTGCCTGGGACCAGTGGCTGTGCTGGTCTGGAGGAGAGGCCATCAGTTTCCTCAGTAGATCAGTCTCTGTAAATAAGAGGTTACCAGGCACGGAGGGGTGGGGTTTGGTGTAAGCAGGTCCCCTCCTCTGGGGGCCACTGTGCTGCTCTCTGAAGTCCCACTGTGTTGGTGTTGGGGAGAAAAATGGCGACACCTCAACCTCTCCTTCCCAGACCAGGTGTCTCAAAACATGCTGTTCAGGCAGCCCTCACAGCCTAGCAGTTGGCTTGCCCCCCCCCCCCCCCCCCAGGCACTTGGCTGGGATTCAAAACCTGATGTCTTAAAGGACCCTGCACCTCTTCTGGGGTGGACCCTCTGAGGGCCCTCTTCTGGGGTAGCGTCACTCAGCTCTGCAGATAAAAGTCCTTTGGCTGGAGCCTGCAGCATCTTTTGTCCTTGGGGAGGCAATAAACCCTCTTCCCACAGTACTTGAGTTCGGAGACCTCTCTCAGTGCGCCCCTGAGGTCGCTTTTCCCCTGCCAGGCATGTGCACACAGTTCAGGCTTAATGGAGCCTGATATTCAGCAGCTAAGGCTGTTTGCAGAGTAGAAGCTGGCACTCTCTGTATTTCTTGTTCCCCAGTGTGTGGTCCGGAGAGGTTTTCCTTTTGTTTCAACTCAGTACCGCGCAATTCCATAGCCTCTCTTTCTCTCCCTTTTATCTCTCCACAGAAGGGGTTCTCTCCTCTCCATGCCTGTGCCATTCACATACACGCACCTTGATTCTGCCATGCTGTCTCCCTCCACCTGTGGATATCCTTCTGCCACTTTGCAGATTGATTTCCTGGGTTTTCCAGGTGATCTGACCTTAAAATGGCTGTGTTTGAAGGAAAGGGAAATCCCAGTCCTTCCGCTCACTGGGCTGAGCTCTTATCTGGAGGCCCTGAGGAAGAATCTAAGGGTCCAGGTAATTCAGGTTATTGACAAAATTCAGTTCCTTGTGACTGTAGGACTGAGGTTCTTTTTTTCTTGCTAGCTGTCATCTGGGTTCTTCTCTCAACTTCTAAAAGCTGCACATACTATTTGTCATGTGTCCCCTTCCATCTTCAAGGTGGCAGGGCAGATACCTTGAATCCTTCTAGTGCTTTGTATCTCTCTTACTCCCCATTTTGCTACTAGCTGCAAAAAACACTGCTTTTTAAAGGCCTCGTATGATTAGGTTACACCACCAGATAATCTCCCTTTTGCCATAATCACTCCAGTGATAACTCATTCTGTAATATAATAACTGCATAGATAGGTCATCACATTCATAGGTTTCCACCCACCTATGAAAGGGAGATTGTATAGGGGCAAGGGTCATTTAGGGTCTTTCTTTTTTCTTTTTTTAGAATGTAGCTTACTACAGAGCATGACAGAGAAGAACAGATATACCTGTGTTTGAATCTTATTTTTGCCTTTTACATGTTGACTGCAAGAGGGAAGCTGTCTGTAAGCTTCCTGAGTTTGGGTTTTCTCTTTAAAGTGGGGATTATAATACCCTTGCAGAATTTTGTGACAATTAAGCACCTGGCACATAGATGGAAGCTGTGAATTCATTTTGTGTGTGTGTGTGTGTGTGTGTGTGTGTGTGTGTGTGTGTGTGTGTGGTTTAAGAGTCTTTGTGGTATTTTCAAAGTGCTGGACTGCCATTTGGCTTCCTATTTCAGAATCATTTGGAGACTTTGTTTACAATTATGTTCCCTCCTCCTACTCTCTAGACAAACTGTTTTAGAATAGGGTCTAGAACATGTTTTTTATTTTTTTAAATTAATTTATTTATTTTAAGAGAGAGAGAGAGAAAGAGAACAAGAGTGGGAGGGGTAGACAGTGAGAGAAAGAATCCCAAGCAGGCTCTGCACTTCTAGCATGGAGCCTGACGCGGGGCTTGAACTCACAAATCATGAGGTCATGACCTGAGCTGAAACCCAAGAGTCGGATGCTTAACTGACTGACCCACCCAAGCGCCCCTAGAACCTATTTTTTAAAATAGATTCTCCAGGTGATTTTATTGTGTAGCCAAGTTTGGGGCAACTGGTGTAGTAGAGTCAGAGACCTGGGGTTAAATCTCACTCAGCTCCACCCCTTACTGACTCTGTGCCATTGGGCACATTTCTTAACCTCTGTGAAGATAAACTATAATTTACAGGGTTGTTGTAAGGCTTAGCAATTATATATGGACAGGTTTGGGCACATATTACACATCTAATACATGATAACTGCTATGGATGATGATGATGATAATGGTGGCAATAGACAGTGCATTTAACATCTAGATTCCAAGTGAGCTTAATGAGCTATCATTGATTGTCTTGGGCCATAGATCTCTCCCTGCCTCTCCATCCATCCCAGACTGTGTTCCAACCACACTGTACTTGTATTTCCTCACTGTGTTTCTTCATTCATCATTGTTTTTGATATACTGATATATTTTTTTCTTATGACAGAAATTCTGTGCCCTTGTCTGGTAAGCTCATCTTTTACAGACTTTTCAAATGTTCCTTCTTCTGTATAGCACTTCTGATCCACATCCGTCTAAACAGACTTAGTCCTCCTGTATCTTTACATTTGCCACTTATATCCATGAAAGTACTTATTACATAGTATTACATGTTATTTTATCTGTTTTCCCTACTCAATAGTGAGTTCCCATCCACTGTCACAGTGTCTGCTTATGTAGTAAGTAGGTACTCAAAAAATGCTTAGTGTTGATTTTGTAGATTTAGAAAAATAATGAATAAATGTTGTGGAATTTGCCTTTACTATAGTTTGCTTGCAAAAGAACTATGGAAGTTATCTTCAACACAGTATGAGCCAGTGGTATGGTATGATTTCTAAAAAAAACAAAGCAGGGGGTGCCTGCTGACTTATTTGGTAGACCATGTGACTTTTTTTTTTTTAATTTTTTTTTTCAACATTTATTTTTGGGACAGAGAGAGACAGAGCATAAATGGGGGAGGGGCAGAGAGAGAGGGAGACACAGAATCGGAAACAGGCTCCAGGCTCCGAGCCATCAGCCCAGAGCCTGACGCGGGGCTCGAACTCACGGACCGGGAGATCGTGACCTGGCTGAAGTCGGACGCTTAACCGACTGCGCCACCCAGGCGCCCCAGTAGACCATGTGACTCTTGATGTCAGGGTCTTGAGGTAATGCCCCACATTGGGTGTGGAGCCTACTTAAAATTAAAAACAAAAACAAAGCAGAACACACAGGTGGTTTTAATCTACATAAAAGGAGAATAGGGAAAGGAACAAGTAGTTATTGAGGAAGCTCTCCTAGCAGGTAGTGTGCTGGATGATTTTCACATGTAATCCCATAATAATCTTGTCAGGTAAATGATGTTATTTCATTTTACAGATAAGGAGACAGACTCAGGCTACTTTTAGCAACTTACCAAGGTCACAAAGTAAATGGTGAATCTAGGATTGAACTTGAGTCTGTCTCATTACTAAACTCTGTTTAATCTTTAGTGTTACCAGACTCCTGTTCTTTTTGACTTACAAGAGTTAATGCAGACACACTCCAACTTGTGACAAGGTGGTGTCAAACCAGTGGAGGAAAGCGGAACTGTGAAAAACCATTTCCTTCCCATCTATTTATTGTCTTTGACTACATTGGTGGCAAAGTATATGCCACTAGATGGTGCCCTTGCCTTGACGGAAAAGTAAAATGTTGGTTGAGACCTAGGGTCTGATTCCATCTGTCCCACACACATACTAGCCAAAAGCAAAGTACTGACATTTCCAGGAAAAATCTGCAAAAGGGAGAAGTAATAATACTAAAAAGGTAGTGTGAGATATAGATAAAAACAAGCCATACATAAAATGGAATTCAAATCCAGATTCTGCCTCTTACTAGCTCGTGTCTTTAGGCAACTCATCTATTCCGCGCTGAGTCCTATTTTCTGGAATGGGCATCATGTTTTTTACTCATAGAATTATGAATATCAAATTAATTGATATATTAAAAAGTATTCTAATACAGTAACAGTTTTTACCCAGTCCAGTGAAACTGAATACTCCATTTACCAGTTGTGCTGGTCATCAGAGTTGACTGATTTCCTGAGGGATATGTCATCTGTTCTCTTTTCTTTTAGTTCATCACAAGAGAGGTCAGCAGTGTATTGTGATGGATTATTACTAGTCTTAGCACTGGGCTACATGTACCCCAATGTGTATAGCAGCATTATTAACAATAGCTAAACTATGGAGAGAGCCCAAATGTCCATTGACTGATGAATAAAGAAGAAGTTTTATACACACACACACACGCACACACGAATATTAGTCATCAAAAAGAATGAAATCTTGCCATTTGCAACAACATGGATGGAGCTAGAATGTATTATGCTAAGTGAAATAAGTCAATCAGAGAAAGACGAATACCATATGATTTCACTCATATGTGGAATCTAAGAAACAAAACAGATAAACATACGGGAAGGGGGGAAAAGAGGAGAGAGGGAAACAGACCACAAGAGTCTCTCTTTTTTTTTTTTTAATTTTAATGTTTATTTGTTTTTGAGAGAGAGACAGACAGACAGACAGACAGACAGACTGAGCCAGGGAGGGACAGAGAGAGCGGGAGATACAGAATTTGAAGCAGGCTCCAGACTCTAAGCTGTCAGCACAGAGCCTGATGGCGGGCTTGAACCCACAAATCGTGAGATCGTGACCTCAGCTGAAGTCAGATGCTTAACTGACTGAAGCCACCCAGCTGCCCCAATAGACTCTTAGTGATAGAGAACAAACTGAGGGTTGATGGAGGGAGATGGGCTAGATGGGTGATGGGTATTCAGGAGGGTACTTGTGATGAGCACTGGGTGTTGTATGTAAGTGATGAATCACTGAATTCTACTCCTGAAACCAATATTGAACTGTATGTTAACTAAATTTAAGGAAAAAAAAAAGAAAGAAATAGCCTTCCAAAATGAACTTAACTACAACAGAAAATAAAATGTGGTGAAACAGAAAAAACATAGTTTTAGCACTGACTTTTTCTGCTAGTGCCTTATTTCATTGATTCTACATTATTTTTTCAAATGTTAACATCTCAGGCATTGGGATTCGTCTTACAATTATTGCCATCCTAGAATGGATGCAATAAGGTATTTTTAGTTTTATGTATAAGCTTAAGAATGTGTTCAGTTTTGTCCCCTTAGAGCTGCATCCTGTAAGAACTTTTGTCTGTTGTTTTGTCATTTCATTATGAAAAATGACTCTATTAATTTCTGCCTTTTTTGTTAATTCATTAGCTTTTTTGCAAACATCATCTCTTCCTGAATTTGACACTGAAAATATCGTCCCTTGGGGAAGATGTAAATTTCTGTTTAATCTTTTCATTGACACATACATACCATTTTGCTATATTTTCTGAATGTTTGCAATATTTCATAATTACAAATTAAATTAAAAATAGGAAAGTGATGGAGGCACCTGGGTGGCTCAGTCAGTTAAGTGTCTGACTCTTGATTTTGGCTCAGGTCATGATCTTGCTGCTGTGGGATGGAGCCTGAATCAGGCTCCATGCTGAGCAAAGCCTGTTTGGGATTCTCTCTCTCCCTCTCAAAAATAAATAAACAAACTTAAAAAAAAAATAAGAAAGTGATGAAATGTTAGCCAGGAAATGTTAGCCAAAAGAAAGCTTAGAAACAGTATTAATATGAGACCTACTATACCTTAAGAAAAAGAAATTTAAATTATTATGGAAAAAGAATAACAAAAACACAGTTCACATAGATAACATTCCTTGACAAAAGTGGAATAAATTAAGAAACCTTTAACAAAACAGTAACCACTCACTGCCTTACAAACATACTTCTAAATAATTCATTCGTGAATGTAGAAATAATAATGGAAATTATGAAATATTTAAACCTGAATAATAATGAAAGGATCACATGTTAAAGCTGCATCTAAGGCAGTCTGTGATTTATAATTTTAATATAAAACAGTGATTGAAAATTAATGAACTAAGCATTAACTCTAAAAATTAGAAAAAGAAAAAGGTAATAATAAAGTAATAAAAAAATAACAAAGAAGATTTTTAGGCTTGTGTCCTTTATTAATATAGATGTCAAAGTCCTAAACAAAATACAGCAAACCATACACAGTGATGTATAAAAAAAAAAGTATTATGACCAAATGAAGTTTATTCTAGTAATACTATGATGCTAATTTGAAAATTAATTAAAGTTATTTATCCTATTAATAGATCAAAAGAGGAAGAACTACATGATCATTTGAATAAATGCAAAAGAAGTAGTGACTAAAATGAAACATGCCTTCAAGATTAAGCAAGCTAGAAATAGAAGAGAATAATCTCAACCTGATAAGGGGTATTTACTGCAATACTACAGTGTATTTAATAGTGAAATAGTAGAAGCATTCTCTTTAAAGTCAGTAGCAAACCTAAGTGGCTGCTTTTGCTACTCCTTTAAATATTGTGCTCTGGAGGTCCTAGTAAATGCTATAAGACAAAAGATATGGAAAATATAAGGCCTGGAAGGAGGAATGAGAATTAGGATTTGCTGATGATGTCTCTGTAACCGTACTATAGGTCCTGGCAAATGTGTAACACAAGAATAAGAAATAAGAATTCAAAGAAAAAGGATTGGAAGAGAAGAATAAACATTACTGGTATTTGCAGATGATAATGTTTGTCTACATAAAAAAAATTCACAAGAATCTACAGAAAAACTATTTGAAAGACTAACCTTCAGCAAAGTTTTTGGGTATCAAATCAATATGCAGAAAACATATAGTGTTCCTTATACAACCCACAAACAATTAGAAAAATGTTATTAAAAAATATAATAGCCAGAAGTTATTAGGGATATATTTTACAAGATCTGTGCATTCCTTTGGTGGAGGAAAACTGTAACACATCACTGAAAGACTAAAGGAAGATCTGACCATTAAAAAAATCTATACTATTCCTACTTGTTAAACTCAATATCATGTTTATGCTTATATCCCTTAAATTAATCTGTAAATACATGTGATTCAGTCAAAACCACAATTAGGCTTATTAAATGACTTGCCAAGGTGATTCTAAAAGTCATTTAAAATGGTAAAGGGGCAAGAAAAATTTGAAGAATAAGGAGTTGGGGGACTTGCCATTTCTAAGACTTTTTATGAAACTGGTTATTCAAATGATATGGTGTTGATATAAGAGGAAAGAAATTGATCAGTGGCAAAGAAGAGAAAACTCAAATAGAACCACACAACTATGACAGTTCAGAATATGATAACATTTCAGGGGCGCCTGGGTGGCGCAGTCGGTTAAGCGTCCGACTTCAGCCAGGTCACAATCTCTCGGTCCCTGAGTTCGAGCCCCGCGTCAGGCTCTGGGCTGATGGCTCAGAGCCTGGAGCCTGTTTCCGATTCTGTGTCTCCCTCTCTCTCTGCCCCACCCCCGTTCATGCTCTGTCTCTCTCTGTCCCAAAAATAAATAAACGTTGAAAAAAAAAATTAAAAAAAAAAAAAGAATATGATAACATTTCAAACCAGATACTGTCACTCAGTAAATGAAGCTGGATCAAGTGACTGCCCATATGGGAAAAATAAAATTTACTTCCTACCTTATGCTATACACAATAAATTCCAGAAGTATTAAAGGTATAAAATGAAAATTCATACTTGTAAGAATATATAGAAGAATGTCTTTATGATGTCAAGACAAAATAGGATGTTTTAAAGCACAAACCATGATAGAAGAGATTGGTAGATTTGATAACCTTCAAATTTTAAAACTTTTGACCACTACCAACAACCAAAAGTCACCACAATTGAAGAGAAAGATAATGCGTGGACAGGAGTGAAGATATTTACAATGCATATAACTGACAAAAGATTAATATCCAGGGTATATTTTTAAAATCCTACAGATTAATAATAAAAAAGACAAAAAGAAATCCCAAAGAACACATACCAATCAGTAAAAAAGACAAAAGAATGCCTAAAAGAAAATGCACAAAGGATATGTACACTCAATTCATATAAGAGGAAATAAGAATGGCAATAAATGCAACTAGGTTCTTATTTCTCAGTGATATCAGAAAATGCAAATTAAAACTCCAGGAAGATAGTATTTTTATCACATTGTCAAGGGTTTATAAAGTCTGATTATTCCTAGTGTTGGCTAATGATTGGGGATGTAAGAACTTTCATATAGTACTGGTTGGGATATAAATCAATACAACACTTACGGAGACATTTTGTAGTATTTAATAAAGTTGAAGATGTGCCCAACTCTACATAAAATTGGAACTCATTCCATTTTAGAGCATATTCTTACTTTCTTATAGAAGTGTTACCAGGAGACATATACAGTAATGGTCATTGCTGGATTATTGGAACAGGAAAAATGAAAAATAACCTAAATGTTAGGAAACTGACACATTGTGGAATACTTATATAGTAGAAATACTATATAGCAGGTAAAACGTACATATGTATTCTCAAAATAGATTGTGTGTGTGTGCGTGTATATGTGCATATATATTCTCAGCATGAAAAGTTTGTGTGTGTGTATGTATATATATATATTTATATATATATATACATACACACACACACACACACACACACACACAGCACTAAGAAACCTCAAAACAATATTTAGTGAAAACAGCAAAGCAGATTGTTCACTGATCTATTCCTATTAGCTATAGTAATGTCTAGAAAATTTAATAAATATACGTTAAATCAATGAATGATGTTAAAATAGGTCCTCCATGCAACAGCATTTGGGTAAGCAGGCCAGACCTCAGGCTTTCCTATTTCCTTCTGTATTGTTGACTCCTCTCTTTCCTCTCTAGATGATGTGCTCTTCAAGGGCAGAGATATATTTTATCCTATTTATATTCCTTGGCTATTAATGTTCCTGGCCCAGAATAGGTATTTAATAAATCTATTGAAGTAATTAGTGAATGTTGCTTATTATAACAATGCCCTATTAAGAAAGGGCTTTGGATCAGGAATTCCAAAACATGAATTCTCCTGCCTTTTAGTTGTAGGACCTTGGACAATTTTTTTTTTTTAACCTCTCTGAGCCTGTTTTCTAATTTCTAAAGAAGTGTAATACCTGTTCTGTCTGAATCTCCAAGTTCATATTTAAATGTGTTATATGAATGTAAGATAGGTTTCTAATATTTCAGCAAGGAGAGAAAGGATGTGGTTGTAGAGTTACTGTGGGAGTGGCTGTGCTGTGTATTTATAACATTGTGTATATTTCTTTTAGGAGCTATATGAGCAGTCTGTGTCCCAGAGGAGTCATCATTTCTTTCTTACTATCTTAGATCCAGTTTACCAATTCAATTTTCTCTTCTTGCAAAGGGAGATTGGCCCAAAATAGCCAGAATTCTGTTTTGTGGTGTTCTGTTTTGTTTTGTTCTGTTTTTCTTCTAAGCCATGAGAGCAAAACTTTCTGTCTTTGGTACCAGAACTATGACTCATGTCTGGGGTATGTTTGTGTGTAGAAGAAAGAAGAGAGAAAGTCAGAAATTTCATCTGGTTGCACTAGACTCCAGCTCTAGTTACTTTCTATCTGGAACTTGGATAGTGTGACCCTGAAGCAGCAGGTATCTTGGTGAACACAAAGTACTGATAACCTGCAAGGTGGAGTATCTCATATATTCAGAATAGAAATCGTGAGAAGTAAGTGAAAAATATATGTGTTTACTGTGTTGGTACAGTGGGTCATAAAAGCAGGCTGAAATAAAAACTTTGGTATTTTGGTGGGTTTGCATCGTAAAGAACTTGTTTAAGGTAGAATGTTATTCAATATGTGGATTAGCAAACAGAGTTTTGCTTTACCAAATGTAAAAAATAAAGTAGCATACACTCAGATAAAGTGAAAGGATGAATGTTTGGTGGAAGAGAGCCTGGGACAACTGGTAAACCTCAAACTGTCCAACTGTAGAATTTGATAAGAGATGAGAGGTAGGTATGGAGCAAATCACTGAGGACATTGTAGGCTAGGCTATGCCAGCGTGACCATATCCCTTAAACCAGACACTCAAGAATAAAAGACCAGGATACTCTATTCATTATTATGCCAGGACAACAGAAATAATCTGGAACTGTCCCAGGCAAACCAAGTCATATGGTCACCTTACTTGAAGGTGAAGAAGAGCCATTGATGTGGTTACATATCCCACAAGGAATGGGAGGCTAAAACAATTTAGGAGGCTTGGACAAATCTAAATAATAATGTTGACTGGAAGGGAATGAGAGGTGTGGGCCAGTTGCTAGATGAGGATGTACAATTGAATGAATGATTGTTGTTGTTAAATAGGGTAAAGAATTTCAACATGTGTAAATGCTGTTGGGAAAGAGCCAGTAGTCAAAGAAGTTGAAAATTTGGTAGAGTAAGAGATCTAAGGAACAGTGATGGGGTTGGAGCCCTTTTTCCATTATGACAAGTGGAAAGGAAGCAAGAGTAGGTATAGATGCAGGTGAATGTTTGGGTGAGAGGGCATAGCAGGTCTAGAGTTTCTACCTGATGACTGCTTATGTTGTTGTTGGGAGTTCAAGGTAAATAGAGAAGGTTTTAAATAGCTACAGAGGACAATGGGAGAGAGACCAAGGGCAAGGATGCCCTCTGTCATCACTTAGATTCACCGTCATCTGCTCTTCTAGTGGCAGTCTTTAACCACACATGCACTGGCATTCTTAGTCAATGGATAAAGCACGAAAAATAATATAAGGTATAAGAATTGGAGTAGAACAACTAAAACTGTTATTATTTGTAGCAACTTAACAGAAAATTCAAGAGAATTTACAGATTTACTATTAGAATTGATAGATGAATTTAGCAAGATTACTGGATACAAGGTCATTATACAAAATAAACTGTATTTTAATATACTAACAACTAGTAATTAGAAAATGAATTTTTAAAAATAAAGAATATTTACTATAGCATCAAAAACATTAATCACTTAATAAACATTAATGAAAGGTGGACAAGACCTCTACTCAGAAAACTATAAACATTGAAATGTAAAGAGACTTAAATATTTGGCAGTCCCAGTTCATTCCGTCAGAATCCTAGCAAGTTTTTGTGTAACTTGTTCTGCTTATTTAGATTTATAAAGGACCAAGAACACCCACTTCTGATTCCTGCCATCTCAGTCAACCAACAGACCCCCAGTAGAAATGGTGACTTGTTCTCACCTGGTGGCCTAGGGGGACCTGGGCATTGACTGTGGTGCTGATGTTGATTTATAACTTATAAAGGCCAAGAGAAAAAAGGTGGAGGATTTACTTCACCTGATATCCATATGTAAAGACTTCTAAAAGATAACATTGGAGAGAATATTTTCATGGCCTTGAGATTGGGAAAGACTTCTTTTTTTTAAAAATTTTTTTTTTCAACGTTTATTTATTTTTGGGACAGAGAGAGACAGAGCATGAACGGGGGAGGGGCAGAGAGAGAGGGAGACACAGAATTGGAAACAGGCTCCAGGCTCTGAGCCATCAGGCCAGAGCCTGACGCGGGGCTCGAACTCCCGGACCGCGAGATCGTGACCTGGCTGAAGTCGGACGCTTAACCGACTGCGCCACCCAGGTGCCCCGGAAAGACTTCTTAAAACACAGAAAGCCCAATCATAAAGTGTGAAATTAATACATTGTACTACACTAAAATTAGTGTACACTAAGAATTCTTCATGGACATCTTTATGAGAATACAAAGACTAGCAACAGGATGGGAGAAGATACTTGCCTAATTCATAACTAGAGAAGGGTTCATATCCAAGATATGTAAAAAGCTTCTACAGATAATTATAAAATAATCGTCCAGTCTTGTCACTATTTCACAAGAGGATATTCAAATAGCCAAGAAACATGAAAAGATACTTAACCTTATTAGTTATCAGGGAAATGAAATGTATATTAAACCCACTATAAGATAGCACTACTCACCTGCCAGAATGACTAAAGTACAACAATGTTAGTGAAGATGTGGAGCAGTTGAAACTTTTGTAGACCATTGGTTGGAGTATAATTGGCACAGCCACTTTTGAGAATTATTTGACAGTATCTTTTACAACTGGCATGTGCAAGGGTGCCTGGCTGGCTCAGTTGGTAGAGCATGTGACTCTTGATCTCAGGGTCATGAGTTTAAGCCCCATATTGGACATAGAGCCTATTTAAAACAGTGAATAGGGGTGCCTGGGTGGCTCAGTTGGTTGGGCATCTGACTCTTGATTTTGGCTCAGGTAATGGTCCCAGGGTTGTGGTATTCAGCCTCACATCAGGCTCTATGCTGAGCGTGGAGCCACTTGGGATTTTTTTCTCTTTCTCTCCTTCTCTCCCCCATTTTCTCTTTCTGTCCCCCCTCCCTCCCTCTCTCAAACTACAAATAAATAAATAACAATTAAAAAATTAAAAAAATAAAATTAGCATGTAGATATCCTATGACCTAGCAAATTTACTCCTAGATATGTACCTAATAAAAATATAAGCATATGTATAATGAGAGAGATACATAAGAATGCCTTAGCAGCATGATCCTATGAATCAAAAACGGGAGACAACATAAATATCCATCTACAATGGGACTGTAAATAAATTGTGGAAAATCCATACAAAAGAATACTATATATAGCAATAAAAGTGAACAAACTACTGCTATATACAATAACTGTGATGCATTTCACAAGCATTATGTTAAATGAAAGAAGCCAGACACAAAAGAAAGTATATTGCAGAAGTCCGTTTGTATAAAGTTCAAAGACAGACAAAAATAATTTATCATGTTGGAAAGAAAGATAGTATTTACCTTTGGAATGGAGAGTGGGGCTAATGATTAAGAAAGGGTACAAAGGGAACTTCTTTTCACTAAGCTTGTAGGGTTATGATTTATGTATATGTCACCTTTCAATATGAAGTTGTTGTTTTCAAATGATAAAGAATATGTAAAATGCTTATAGTGCCTGGGTCATTGAAAATATTCAGTAACAGGCAGTATTAACTATTTATTGTGATTTATGTCTCTATGATGACAAGATCTAGGACAACACTCACTGTCCAGTAGACTTCTTGCAATTATTAAAATATTCTGTATCTGCACTTAATTTCATAGCCACTAACCGCATGTAGTAGCTATTGAGCACTTGAAATGTGACTGAGTAACTTACTTTAAATTTTAATTAAAATTTAAATACCCATGTGTGACTAATGGCTGTTATATTGGGTAGTGCAGGTGTATTGCCATTGGGAATGAGTGACTGAAGGAGAATGGCAGTGAAGTTTATTTGAGTTGAACAAATCAGGAAACTGGGAGGCCAGATTGTCAAATGAATTGTACATCTGTATGTTGAAGAATGTTCAGGATAATGGCAAGACCCAATTGGACTGGGAGATTGTTAGCTATCTTCCAGTGTCTTCACAGAAGCATTTGGACAGAGGAGAGATAAATTATAATGGGTGACAAAAGACTACTTTCTCCTGTATAGGTTGTCAAAGGGACCTAAGTAGAAATATTTCTGAAGCACAGCTTAGGTAATTAAGGGCCATTGAAGGAGAGTTTCAAGAAGGAACCGGTCAGCAGCAGCAACAGTGCTTTAGACTGGTGGTGTATGACATAACTAGAGAGTACTAAAGCAGTCATTGGAGAACTGTGTGACTGTAGTTTGGTGCAGTGGTGGGAAAGAAGCTAGATTGCAGGAGTGGATGAAAGGTTAAGACATTGTCAATTTTTAAAAAGCTCCTTTGTGAGGGGTGCCTGGGTGACTCAGTCGGTTAAGCATTCGACTTCTGCTCAGGTTATGATCTCATGGCTTGTGAGTTCAAGCCCTACATCAGGCTCTGTGCTGATAGCTCAGAGCCTGGAGTCTGCTTCAGATTCTGTGTCTTCCTCTCTCTCTGCCCCTCACCTGCTCGTGCCTTGTCTCTCTGTCTCAAAAATAAACAATGAACATTAAAAAAAATTAATTCTTGGGGTGGGGGGGGCTCACCTCGGTGGCTCAGTTGGTTAAGCATCTGACTTCCGCTCAGATCATGATCTCATAGTTTGTGAGTTCGAGCCCTGCCTCAGGCTCTGTGGTGATAGCTCAGAGCCTGGAGCCTGCTTCAGATTGTGTGTCTTTCTCTCTCTCTGCTCTTCCCCCACTCACACTGTGTCCCTCTTTCTCTCTCAAAAATAAATAAACATTAAAAAGTTTTTTTAAAAAAAATTTTTGATTCTTGGGGTATCTGGTTGGGTGAGTAGTTAAGCGTCCAACTTCAGCTCAGGTCATGATCTCGAGGTTTGTGAGTTCAAGCCCTGCATCAGGCTCTGTGCTGACAGCTCAGAGCCTGGAGCCTACTTTGGATTCTGTGTCTCCCTTTCTCTGCCCCTTCCCCTCTTGCACTTTGTCTCTCTCTTTCTAAGTTAAGTAAACATTAAAAAGAAAAAAAAAAAACTCCTTTGTGAAAAAGGAGGTTGTAGCTAGGGGGAGATGTGGGGTTTTGCTTTTTTTCATAAATGGTTGGTAATTGAGCATAAGAAAGGACATAAAAAAGTGAAATTAATTGGTGTGTTTAGTTTTTTTCCCCCCAGTGCATGGAAGAAATGTTGGGGCTGTATGTACAGGGCCTTTGTGTGTGGTAAGGAGGAAGGGTCTAGTTGATAACAGTGGAAAGGTTAGTTTCCTAAGTTAGTTAGATTTTGCACAGTCTTGATCGGCATTATGAAGAAATGTTGACTTTATCTCTTAGTTCAGAGACCCAAGGAAGGTTTTAAACATCTTTTTCTCTTGTGAGACTCTGTAGTTTAGAAATATTACTCTAGCAATAGCAAAAGACTGGACTAAAAAGGTAGCCAGACTGAAGGGAGACAGACTGCCTTATCAAGCATGGAGTTATGAGAGCCTGAATTCGGGTGTTGGCAATTCATAGATGGAGAAGAATTGACATATTTGAGATTATGGTTCAAGGGTGGAATGAGCACAACTTATGGGGATGGAATGAAGGAGGACATGTGTAGAACCTAGAGGTTTCCATCTGAGTTGACCAGGTAAATGGTAAATTTACATTAAGGGATCCAAAAGAAAGAACAGACATTTGGGATTGGAGTGATTTATAACAGCTTTGTTGAGATATATTTCACATACAGTGCAATTCACCCATTTAAAGTATACAATTCATTGTTTTTAGTATATTCACATAGTCAAGCAACCATTCCCACAATCAATTTTAGAATGTTTTCATAAAGAAACCCCTATCTGCGGGCCACCAGGGTGGCTCAGTTGGTTGAGTGTCTGACATCAGCTCAGGTCATGATCTCACAGTTTGTGAGTTTAAGCCCCGTATCGGACTCTGTGCTGTCAGTGCAGAGCCCACTTCAGATCTTCTGCTCCCCTCTGCCTGTCTCTCCCCTGCTCATGCTCTCTCTCTCAAAATAAATAAAACATTACAAAAATTAAAAAAAAAAATCCATACCTGTTAGCAGTCACTCCCTATTTTACCCCACTTCTTCCCTTCCCCACAACCCTAGGCAAACTTTAATGTACTGTTTGTCTCTATGAATTTGCCTGTTTTGGACATTTCATATAAATGGAATTATACCTTATGGTCCTTTGTGACTAGCTTCTTTCACTTAGCATGATGTTTTCAAAGTTCATTGATGTAGAGATCATTTTTTGCCTTGTTTTATACTCACCTCTTTGCATGTTTTATCTCCTCCTCTGAAGTATATGTGCCTTGAAGGCAGGGACTGTTGTTACATATTACAGAGCTGTATCTAGCACATATTTTTGTATTTAGTTATGACTTAGCAAATATTTGATACATCTAACTCAGTTAACCAGAAAGATCCAGTCCCACACTTGCTTACCCACTGAAATGTGTCTATATTTGCTGTCATGGAATAAGTAGGTATCCTGCCAGTGGTTCTGGTTCTGACATTCATTCTTTGTGTGACCTTGGGTAAGTCATTATACTCTCGGGAGATACTTTCCTTATCTGAAAATGGGGTAACAATCCTAACCCAATCCAAAACTGAAGAATAAGATAATTCAGGTCAGTGGGGTTTGCGTATAGTTGGGGTATATCCAGATGGCCTCTGAGAAGAGATTTAACAAATGTTTGGCTCTATTACCTAATCCTCTTGTAATAGGAGTAGCCTTTTTTCATGAGATTAGGTATTTTGGCCCCCCGATTCTTTTCAACCCCCATTTTCAAGGTCCTGGTTTTGTCTGTGGCACACTGTTACTTTTGTAACCATCCTGAAGCATTTTGCCTATCTCAGGTTCTCTAGCTTCTCTCTCTGGAATACTTTAGACACTTCTTAAGGACACTGATTATAATGTTACACTCCCTGTTTTGAGTAGCTTCCTGTCTCTTAATTCCTGTTGTCTTCATGAGCTGCTTGAGGTTGAACACAAAAAAAGTTTAAAACCCAGCCTATCCACTTTCTTGGTACAAACAATTTACAAATATGTTCCCTTCCTCCCCTGTCTTTGAAGAGTTGTTCATGCTTTTATTAGAAAACATAGTTTGGATGTGTACTTAAGGGTCATGTACCAAAATAAATAATGTAGTCCTTGACTTCCAAGATCTCATGGCACTTCAGTGGGAGGAGGCAGACATATGAACAGAAAATTACAGCAGAAAGTGGAAAGTGCAGTTGCACAGCCATGTATAAATGAAGGCACACTGGGAAGAATTGATTGGGGTAGTGTTTTAAAGCAAGTGTTACCTGACATTTCTGCACTAAAAAGTGTAACACAAAGCAGCCTGCTGAAGAGGACCTGCATTCTTTGGCCTCACAACAACTGGGTGAGGTGGAGGTTTCTGACCCCCCAATTTTAGAGAGTAGTCCAAAGCTCAGAAAGCCTCAGTGGCTGACTCTGAAACACAGATTCTAGACTCAGCTTCTATGTTTGTCCCCTCCCCCTCACCACAACCATGCCCCTTATGCAAGGATAGAAGGTAGCTATGCAGAGTACTACAGTGCCCTGCCATCCCCTCTCCTTTAGTTCTTCCTCCCTAAGCAAAAATACGGTCTCAGATTCCCCTTTTCTGTGTCTAGCTTACTGCCAGTGTCCTCGGTGCATTAAGCATTCCAGGGCTGTAGCAGTAGTGAATATTGCTGATGTCATTGTTTGCCTTATTGGGATTTTGCTCTTTGTTTCACAGGGAGCTGTGATTGGTATAGACGATGAGGACGACAGCACCTTCACAATAACTGTTGATCAGAAAACCTTCCATTTCCAGGGTGAGCTGAAAGAAGAGATTCTTTCTCTTCACAGTCCCAACTGCTTCTTTCCTTCTCTTTTGGGTTGTTTGCTGGATGACTTGAATGGTTTTGCAACTGATCTGCATGAATGAGTGCACAGGAACGTTCTGGATGAAGTGGTACTGCAGGTTAGGCAGGGATTTGTATCTGCAGTGGATACAGATCTGTTTGAAACGACTGTGGATCTGGCTGCAATTGGAGATTAAAAATTTAAAGGATAAAAATCAGTGAAGGGAGAAAGTAATGGGCTGCTGCTGCTGCTGGCTTGTGTTTACAGAAGGTTGCTGATCTTCTTTATCGAGGAGTATGGTTCTGCCTCTGCATGAAGAGTCTAAAGACTGATTGTGAAGGTTGCAGTGTTTGTCTGTGTAAAACTCAAAATGTAAATTAAATTGAAGCTAATGGCAACCTTTGGCTTAAAGGTTTTGCTTTGCTTCAAGAACTGCAAGTTTGCATTCATTTCATCTGCATTTCTGTGTGTTGTCTGCCAGCCGTCATTTCTCTGCTATTATCCTTTTTATAGTTAATAACACCAATGCCATCTGCCACTGCTATGTTTCGGCATTGCATGCTATGGTTCACCGGTAGAAAGGGTAAGGTACTGTATGATCATTCTCATTTCATCTTGCTTTGAAAACTAAACCAGCAAATAAAAGTCAATTTTAATGATGCATCTTTCATGTATAATGTACCTCTCATCTATTAGGAATGTCTATTAGCTTTGTTACTAATGGTTTTGTCATTTTGCCTATCCAGAGTAACCTCTATTTTATGTTAAAGCATTCCATGGAACTTAGAAATGAGAAGCTTTGGATATGTTAGCAGTTTCTCTGAACTACAAGTGACAATGCACTATGATAGATGCTAGGTGTACCAGTGTAAATAAATATATTAAATAAATTGATAGCTTAAAAATGTTTTGGGTTATGAAGTCAGTGACTTCATTATACAAGATGTTGAGACAGCTATTGTCCTTCCATGCTAGGATAGTATAGTGAAGTTATTTTTCTTCATTGTCTTGTTTAGGAAATTGACACATAGAAATGAAAGATGCAGCTTATATACGATGAAGACAAACCAATATAACTCAATAGTGATACACCTAATCCTTTCAGGAAAAAACATCCTTAAAATATTTACTGTGTTTGGTTATACTCTTTATTCAGAGCTGCTTAACTAATAATCCTTTCTGAAATTTTCCACTGCATTTAACTTTACAAAACATTTTAAATCTTATTATGAAAGCTCGGGGCCTTTATTTTTAGGTTGAATATATAATGCTGCTCATAAACTAAAGTAGATAACACCCCCACACTGAAACTCTTTACTTGAGTGAATATGAATACTTTAATGTGTTTCCAGTAATAGCTGCTGGATGCAGGTGAAGGCTGCAGTATAGAATTTTCTCCTCTGCAGTTATTAAGGAGACACCTCCTTTGGACTTCCAGAAGCTGTATTGTTTGCCTATTTAAAGGAGAGGAGACTCAGACCTCTAGAGTAAGGGTACCTGTACCTTCTAACTTTTAAATTATTTATGTTTGATAGTCCCATATTTCTGTGGTTTGCTTATAAAATAAGCAATTCCTTTAATTCTTTTATTGATATAAATGACAAGTGTAAGTAAGAGTTATATGTATTTTTAAAATGAATTCTTAGCTCTGGGGCTGTCAAACTGATTAGTTTTCTCTACTGTAATAGTAATGGGAGCTTCAGGCAACATGAGATTATCTGGCTTTTGTAAAGAACTCAGCAGGACTCTATATTCTATATATTCTTGGCAGTAATGAGAGTTATTTCACATAGATCCTTACTCAGAAGAAATTCTCTGAAAATTTGATAAAAAGTTCTTAATGTCTGATAGATTCTGTGTTCTTTTTTTTTTTAATTTTTTAATGTTTATTCTTGAGAGAGAGAGAGAGAGAGAGAGAGAGAGAGATGGGGAAGGGCAGAGAGAGAGGGAGACACAGAATCTGAAGCAGGCTCTGAGCTGTCAGCACAGAGCCTGATGCTGGGCTTGGACTCATGGGCCATGAGATCATGACCTAAGCAGAAGTTGGATGCTTAACTGCCTAAGCCACCTAGGCACCCCTGATAGATTCTGTATTCTTGATTAGAATTGAAAACAAGTTTGGCTGATATATATTTGTATATGTTTAAGTGTGTTGAAGTTTTTATTTAATTTACCAGAATTTTTTAAAGCAAATAAAGTGTCAGTTGATGCATCTATAAAGTAAATTTTACTTACTATCAGCTATTAAAGGGAAAGCTAGAATTTGTTGAGATACATTCATTTATTCAACATCCATTTTAAGATCTGGGGTAACAGTATTGAACAAAGCAGATAAAATTCCTTATCTCTTGGGTCATCCATTCTGGTAGAGGAGAAAGCCAATAAGATATAAGTAACATATATATTAGTAAAATACAAATACATAAAACAGTGCTAAGGCCTGGGGAGAAAAAAATAAAGCAGGAAAGGAGAAAATGAAATACAAGTGAGGTTGTATATGTGGGCACGGAGGTGCTGAAATTTGAGAGTGGCCAGGGAAAGACTCATTGAGACAGTGCCCTTTGGTGAAAGACCTGAAGGAAGTGAGGAAACAAACTTTAAGGCCTTATTGGGGTTGGTAATAGGGAGTACATCATGCCTAGGCAGAGGGAATAAGAAGTGCAAAAGAGTGTGCCTGCTATATTTCAGGAGCAGCAGGGAGGCCACCTCTGATTGGAGTGCAAGTAATCATGGGGGAGGGTAGTGGGAAATGAGATCTATGAGGTAACAGAGAAGCTGGTCATGTGAGGCCTCATATGTCAGAGTAAGGATGCTGAATTTTACTGAGAAGCCGTTAGAGGGTTTTGAGAAGAAGAGTCACATGATGTAATTTTTAACAGTATCAGTGTGGCCACTGTGTTGAGAATAAAATGCAGGAGGCAAGGACAGAAGCAGGGAAACTAGTCAGGCTATTGTCATCCAGAGAGGTGATATAGCTCCCACATGGTAACTCAGGGGGTAGGGAGGCAGTGAGAAATAGTTGAATTATGTATGTATGTTTAATCTTTATAGAGGTATAATTAATATATGATAAAATGTACACATTATGAAGTTCAGTGAGTATTGACAAATTTATTACTCATAACTGCTTCCACAATCAAGATATTGAACATTTTTGTCATCCAAAAGATTTCCTTTTTTCTTTCAGTCTCCACTTTCAGCCACTGGCCCCAGGCAACCACTGATCTACTTTCTATCATTATAGATTTTTCTTTTGGAGAGTTTCACACAAATGGAATCACACATTATGTCTCTCTTTTGTCTGGTTTTATTTTAGCTCAGCACAATGTTTTTGTTTTTGTTTTTTAAGTTTTATTTTATTTATAAATTTACATAAATACATTTATGTTTAATATATAATCAGGGGCAGGGGCACAGACAGAGGGAGAGAGGATCCCAGGCAGGTTCCACACTGGCAGCAGGGAGCTCAATGTAGGGCTCAAACTCACGAACCATGAGATCATGACCTGAGCCGAAATCCAGAGTCAGATGCTTAACTGACTGAGCCACCCAGGCACGCCACATAATGTTTTAAATATTCATCCATGTTGTTCCATGTACTGGTAGTTTGTTCCTTTTATATTGTTAAGTAATTGTCATATGATAACTATATTTTAAAGGTTAAACTACAGCATGTGAGATAAAGGAGTCTAGGTTGACACCAAGATTTTTTGACTTGCCACAAGAATGGAGATGCCATTAACTGGGGTGAGGAAGATTGCAAGAGGAACTAGTTTAGAGAGAGGATGTGGGCATCAGGAGCTTATTAGCCTTGGACATGTTTATTAACAAGTTCTAGATGCCTATCAGACATCCAGATGGAGATGTCAAGTAGGCACTTGAAGTGTGGAGTTCAGGAGAGGAGTTCATGCTGAAGAAGTAAATTTGGAAGTCATTGGCATATAGATGGTATTTAGAGCCACAAGAATTTAGGAGTAAGTGTAGAGAGAAAAGAGAGGTCCAAGTAATGAGCCTTCGAACACTCCAACCTTTACTTATAGGGCACAGAGCTTAGGTAGAACTAGCAAAAGAGATTAAAAAGAAGCAATGAAAAAGAAGGAGGAAAACCAGGTGAATGTAGTACCCTGGAAGCCAAGAGACAGTGTTCTAAAAGAGGAGAGCAGAGGCATCAGCAACTGTGTCAGATGCTCCTGATAGATCAAGTAAGTTGAGGGATATGAAGTGATCAGAGGACTTCTAACCATTAGGAATTCACTGATAACCTTGAGAAGAACAATTGTAAGATGGAAGTATAGACAGTGCTTTCACATTCTGCTGAAATTACTGAACTACAGCAGTAGCTGGAGAGGACAATGAGAATAAAAAATTTTTTTTGATAAGAGAAATAATAGCATGTTTTTATGCTGTTAACAGTGATTCAGTAAAAGGGGAAAAATTGATGCAGGAGAGAAAGGGGAGAGTTGCTGGATGAGTGTTATTGAGAACACAAGAGAGGATGGGATCTAATACAGAGCTGAGGCATTGCCTTTCTCTAAGAGCACAGATAGTTCATTCATAATAACAAGAAAGAAAGTCAAGAGTATGGAAATATACATAGGTAGGTTGTTACCTATCACCTTCATTTTCACTATGGTTTAAATCTCTAGCTGCCCTCCACATCCTATATCCTGAAACATCATTTATTTATAATAAAGAGTATTGGTACCAAAAAAAATTTTTTCCCCCAAAACAATAGATTACTTGTTATCACTATGATTCCCAGTTCTGGTAACTTATTATTTAAGAATGTCTCCAATTTTTAAGAGATGCCATAAAATTATCAAAACAAAGTCAATTTAAATTAACTTTGGATTTGAAAAAGAAATACTCTATTATGTTTTTTTTTTCTTTAGGTAATCATTGAAATTACAGTTCTAGCATGTTAGAGCTTTAAAAAGGTTTAAAAACTACAACTTCATTCTGTCCTTTGTCAGAGATTAAAAATAGTTGCCAATTTATCTTTACAAGGTGGCTCTTTTTTCTTTTGAACAAGGGCAAAAAATGATTCCCTTTCCTATCAGTCAGCCAAACTTGTTTGCATATAGATTCTCTCATAGACAGTGGATGGAAAGTAGTTTTGGTATAGACTGGCTGTTGAATTCAAACATTAATTGTGTATATAGTATGTGTAACTCCCTGTTTTCAGAATTGAGAATATACTGGTAAATAAGACTTGGGCCATGATGTCAAGGAGTTTGTAAAGAAGTAATTGTAATGTAATGTGAAATATGCTGTAGAGGTAGAAATATGTATAAGACACTGAAATAATGAAGAGACAAAAAAGGCAGTCACTCATTGTTTCACAGAAGAGCAGGGTTTTTTGTTACCAAGTAATTATTTTTATAATAAAGTATTTAATGTAAAAATTAAAAGGTTCCTGTAACCAGACGCTGCTTCCTTCTGCTTCCTCCTTACCTTCTCTCCGTGGTACTTCTGAAGATTGGACAAGTTTGTTAGGCTGAGGGATGTTGTAGCATGTGCAGAGGTATGGAAATATGATGCTGCCACTGTGTTCAGAGAACTATGAAGGTTGGTACTGTTAGAACAATGGGAAGATGAGGCTGTAGATATAGGCAGAAGCTTACATCTAAAATAAAGAGGTTATATTTTATCCTGAGGTCAGTGAAGAACCAGTGAAGCAGAGTTTTAAGCAGAGAAGAGACAGAGTGAGACATGGGCTTTAGTTGATTAGCTGTGATTGTTGATAAGCGCCTGAATGGGAAAGCGGTAGTAATGGGGAAGGAGAAGAGGAAATAGATTTGAGATTTTTAGGAGGTGCATCTGTAGAAACTGGTGACTGCTGGGAAATGGGAAGTGAGAAAATGATTGTAGTAAAGGTGACATTCTTGGCTTGGCATACTGTTTGGATTTGTCAACATCTGAGGTAGAGAAACTAGGGGAACAGAGATGGTAAGGGACTTATGTCTGTGGGACACATAGGTATAGATGGGGATGGCAACTGGATCTGAGTCTGGGCTGAAGATGGAGATTGGTGCTTATCAGCACATTGCTAGTAAGTAGAACTAGCAGTTGAAAAATTGAATGTCTAAGAGCTAGGCAGATAAATAAATGAGTGAAGAGTAAAGCTAACTGAAGACTTTAGCAATTTGGAAAACTCATGCCCTGTTGGAAGTTAGTTGCTATTCCAGACAGTTGTAGGCTTTTGCTAATGCTTGTCCAGTGTTGCCAGATTGTCCAGTTTTTCAAGAGAAGCCAGAATCCAATTTTTTGTGTGTGTGTGGGTAGGAGTTTGCGTATGTGTGTGTTAGATCTCCAAATTAAACAATAACAACAAACTATGTAGGCCAATGAAATGCATCTGTGGCTAGATAAAACCTCTCTGTATTTTCAGTCTCTGATTAAAACCATAGAATAGTCATTAGGAACCTTCTGGGAGATCTGAAGGAGAAGAAAGCTGAGGGGGCACCTGGGTGGCTCAGTTGGTTAAGCATCCAACTCTTGACTTCAGCTCAGGTCATGATCTCACGGTTCGTGAGTTTGAGCACTGCATCAGACTCTGCCCTGACAACACAGAGCCTGCTTGGGATTCTGTCTCTTTATTTCTAATCCTCCCCTGCTTGCTCTGTATCTCTCTCTTAATAAATAAAAATAAACTTAAAAAAGGAGAGAGCTGAGGACCAAACCTGGGAGCACACTAGAGTGGAACCATCAATAGGCTCAAAAGAATGATCAGAGAGATTGGGATGAAAGCTATTACTCTGAACCTATGCCAGTACTGTATTTATTAGTTGCATGTCAGCAGTTCATATGACTCAACCTAATGATAGAAGACTAGATAGTCTGTAGTTCACACTAATAATTAGAAAAATACCCAGTTATTTAAATTTTACCTTCAAATAACACTGAGTCTATTTAATGCTTTTTTTTAGATAAACTATGAATTCAATTCTTTTAATAGTTATTGGAATATTCAGATTGTATATTCCATCTTAGGTGAGTTTTTTTTTTTTATTTATGTTGAGGTGTTTTTTTTATTTATTTTTTTTTTTTAATTTTTTTTTTTCAACGTTTATTTATTTTTGGGACAGAGAGAGACAGAGCATGAACGGGCGAGGGGCAGAGAGAGAGGGAGACACAGAAACGGAAACAGGCTCCAGGCTCTGAGCCATCAGCCCAGAGCCTGACGCGGGGCTCGAACTCACGGACCGCGAGATCGTGACCTGGCTGAAGTCGGACGCTTAACTGACTACGCCACCCAGGCGCCCCGAGGTGTTTTTTTTAATTTTTATTTTTTTTAAATTTACATCCAAATTAGTTAGCATATAGTGCAACAATGATTTCAGGAGTTGAATCCTAGTGCCTCTTACCCATTTAGCCCATCCCCCCTCCTACACCCCCTCCAGTAACCCTCTGTTTATTCTCCATATTTATGAGTCTCTTCTGTTTTGTCCCCCTCCCTGTTTTTATATTATTTTTGTTTCCCTTCCCTATGTTCATCATTCTGTCTCTCAAAATCCTCATATGAGTGAAGTCATATGATTTTTGTCTTTCTCTAATTTCACTTAACATAATACCCTCCAGTTCCATCCACGTAGTTGCAAATGGCAAGATTTCATTCTTTTTGCTTGCCGAATAATACTCCATAGTATATATATACCACATATTCTTTATCCATTCATCCATCGAGGGACATTTGGGCTCTTTCCATACTTTGGCTATTGTTGATAATGCTGCTATAAACATTGGGGTGCATGTGTCCCTCTGAAACAGCACACCCGTATCCCATGGATAAATGCCTAGTAGTGTAATTGCTGGGTCATAGGGCAGTTCTATTTTGAGCTTTTCGAGGAACCTCCATACTATTTTCCAGAGTGGCTGCACCAGCTTGCATTCCCATTATTTAATGCTTTAATATGTATATGTATATATATACATATGTATATATATGTGCATATATATATAATGGTATATAATATAATGATATATAATGACATATATAATGACATATATATATATGATGATTTACAATGTTACTGTTAGCGTTTTGGGATAATAATGATAGCTACATTTATTGGATGTTTATTTTATGCCAACACTGTTCAGAGTTTACTTCCTTTAACTCAGTTCTCATGACCTTAGGTACTAATACTGTTTTTATTTTACAGATAAAGAAACTGAGGGCCACAGACACATAGGTTTTGTAAGGCAGAACTGTTACTTGAACACAACAGTTGTGCTCTAGATCTGTTCTCTTAACTGCTACAAAAAAGTTATTGTAGAGATTTGTAACTAGTTTATAATTAATTTTTATAATTTTATCAGGAAAGGAATTAATGTAAAATATAAGGAACTTTTAATTTACAGCGCAGTTTAATGCAATTAAAAATTTTTGTGATGTTAGTGTTCTATATGTTCCATTACTTAGTATAAATAGTATAGTAGTGATGGTGGTAACAAGTACCACTATTACTAGTACTAAATATCTAGGATATTATTATCATGAACCAGGCACAGTGTTCAACAGGCACTGTACATTACTTCCGTAGTTCCTAAACTCCACAACAACAAACATAATTTTAGAGTTAGAGAAGCTGAGTTTTAGAGAAGCTAAGAGTCCAGGATTGGTAGATTAGCGCTCAGGTCTCTCTAGATAAGGTCTCTCTAGTTCTTGAAGTGTGCTACCAGACCAGCAAGATTAACATCACCTGGGAACATGTAAGAAACATAATCTCTGGCCTGACCCCAGACTTGCTGAATCAGAAACTCTGGGAATGGGCCCTGTGTAGTGATTCTGATGCACCCTGAAGTTTGAGAGCCATTGGTCTGGATTCTGTGGTTTTACATGTTATTCCAGTTTACTCTCCTAACAGCCCTACACATTAGATGGAATATCTCCAATTTATATATGAGTGAAACGAGACACAAAGAGTCAAGTGATTTGGCTTTGTTCTTAGATTGTCTCTTACTGTGTCCTAACCTACTAGGGGTGTTTGTTTTGCCTTAAGCAAACCTGGTGTGTGAAAAATCTAAATTTTTTAAAGATGTGATTAGGTCTTCATAAAATCCTTTACTTTCAAAGACTTTACTGAAGACCCCATTTAGACAGTATGTTCTCCAAAATTATTTCAAGTATGAAATTGGTTTGCAAATTTATTTGGATGTATTTTTAAAGCAATGCAAGTTGCATAAGACCAAATACATTTTTTAGACATAAAAAATGTCTAAATTAGAAGAATCTTCAGGAATTGTATCTTAGTGGAAGTCATCTGTGCTTGGGCTGATAGCTGACCTTTTCAACTCAGTCCATTAGAGCTTGCAGAATTACTACAAATCAGCCCAGTGGTGAAAGAAAGTGTTTAATTCAGGAAAGCTATATTGATCAAGTGTATTAGGGCATCATTGCCCCTACTGCATTAACATTTGTCAGTGCAGCATGATACATCCTCATCATTAATCATTTAGAAGAACAGACAGTACATCATCAGAGTAACCTTGGTTGCAGGCTTAAGTGTCTTCTGCTTAAAAATAATCATCTTGGGATGCCTGGGTAGCTCAGTTGGTTAGGCCTCTGACTTCAGCTCAGGTCATGATCTCACAGTTCTGGAGTTCGAGCCCTGCATGGGGCTCTCTGCTGTCATCAGCAAAAGGGCAGTGGGGTGGGGGTTGGCGTGGGGAGAGTGCGTCACTTGGGATCCTCTGTCTCCCCTCTGTCTTTGCCTCTCCCCTGCTCACCTGTGCTCTCGCTCTCAAAAATAAATAAACATTAAAGAAAATAATCATCTGAAGGGTGCCTGGGTGACTCAGTTGGTTAAGTGTCCACTCTTGACTTCAGCTCAGATCACGATCTCTCACTGTTGTGAGATTGAATCATGTGTGTGCTCTCTTTCTCTCTCAAAAAAAATCATCTCAGCCTTCTTATTATTAGTAAACAGATTCCATTATCTTGTGTTCATTAATGACTTTTTAAAAAATTTCCCTTTGTAGTTATATATTTTTGATATGTACATGATAACCTCTCCTTGAAACCAAATAAATAACAATTTAAAGGCTTTGTGTAAAGGTAGTAAATCAACATAATTCTTTGTTTTGATAATTTTTTTAAAGTTTATTTTTATTTATTTTGAAAGAGAGGTAGAGAGCAAGCGGGGGAGGGGCAGAGAACGAGGGAGACAGAATATCAAGCAGCCTCCATGCATTCAGCGCAGAGCCTGATGTGGTCCTCTAACTGACAAACTGTGAAATCATGACCTGAGCTGAAGTCAGACGCTCAACTGACTGTGCCACCCAGGCACCCTTGGTATTATCATTTTTAAAAATTTTTATTTAAAAAAATTTTTTTAATGTTTATTTATTATTGTGAGACACAGAGAGAGCATGAGCATGGGAGGGGCAGAAACAGGAGGAGACACAGAATTTGAAGCAGTCTCCAGGCTCTGAGCTGTCAGCACAGCCCAGTGTGGAGCTTGAACCCACAAACTTCGAGATCATGACCTGAGCCCAAGTCAGACACCCAACCGACTGAGCCACCCAGGCGCCCCCCTGGTAATACCATTTTAAAAGAATATCAACCCAGTGGCCCTTCTCAAAAGTGTTTTTTAATGTGTTTATTTCTTGTTTGGTAACTCATTAATTCCTTTGTCCATTTTGTTGTTGTTGGTGTGCTCATCTTTTTCTCATATTCTTTTTTGAAAGAGAATAGAAAACAGTTTCATTCATTAACCCTACTGTCTGAGAAATTGCTAATAGACATTGTCATCTTTTTTACCCAGTTTGGAACATGACTTGGTAAGGTGTTAGTGTGAAGAGTATATAAAGACATGTAAAGGAAATCATTTCCTTACTTTAGTACATAATGTGTGCTTGAAAATCTGCATGAAAGTAAACCATGTGAGTTGCACAAAGATTTGCAGGGTAGAAGGGGGATATATTCCTACCACTTACTACAGAGTCCGTAATGACACCTTGCCTCTTAGACATAGTATTTATTCATAAGATGTATTCGTACATTTTATTTCCTTTTCTTCAAAAATAGCCATATAGGCAGTAGACCAAAGTCTTATTGCCAAAGTCTAATAAGTGTTCCACTGATGATAAAAATTTACTGTTTTCAGCATGCCCAATGATTACTCAATTATATTATGTTTATAAAATTTTATTATCATTCCTATTGACACTTAATTTTTCTATTTTTCTTCTAATTAAAAGAAGGGTAGACTAGAATGCCAAATATATTAACGTGGTTGCATGAGCATTGCTCTTCAAGTGGAGATGGTGATGCTGCAAGAATTAAATTGTTGCATGGCAGACTTTGCACATAGTAGTGGCACAAAATGTCCATTTGTTGCTTGATATAAGAAAATTCAGATTTTCCTCTGAAGAGTTGGTCTACAAGAAAGTGTAGATTATATGAAACGTGAATAAGCAAATACTGCTTATATAAAATGTAATGTCATACCTCAAGAAATTTGGGGAACTCAACAGTAATTTGAGGGACAATTACACATTAATTTTTATGTACTTGTTAGTTAATAGTTCAAGGAAGGGAGGGATAATGATAGATTTTCCATGGTTTTCAAACTTTTAATGAAAGCATTTTACAAATGCAATCTTGTTTAAAAGCCTAAATGGGAGATAGAAAAAAGTAGAGCTGCTCTGGTTGAAATAAGAGGGATGGAAGGCTTAGAGCTCTGCCACAGGCAGCTCCTGGGCACTTTTTTGAGAAAATACCAGTATTTAAATTTATTTCTTTCCTCTATTCATGTATTTGTTCATTTTTATGGTCAACAAATATTTGAGTGCTTATTGTATGCTAGGCACTAGGCTAGTTTCTGAGTATAAAGTAGTGAGCAAAGCAAAGTGCTTATCCTCAAGGATCTCACATTTTGAAAATCATTATAGAGGAGGTTTTCTGGTTGCAGTTTCATATAGTTCTCTGATTCCAGGTTAAATATCCCTCAGTTAAGCTCTGTATTCTGGTAATGCCTGGACTGCACTTGTTTTACTTTTAGGTAACTAACTAGCTGATGAATTCTAAGAAAATGCTCATTCTGCCAAGGTCATCTTTGTCTTTTCAACCTCCTTAATTAACTCCACATGCAGTTTATGAACATTCATTCTCATGATTATAATGTTTTAATCAATGTACTCCATGCATAACAGTCCAGCATATAAATTGAAGTTGTAGTTCATCATTGCATTTTCTTATTATTAAATTTGGATATTAAGAATTTCTTAATATTAAAATTGAGATACCTAAAAGAGTTTGACTAATATCCCAGAAAAAATAATTAGAATTCAGAAAACTGTAAAGAGCTGCATTTTTGCTGGATTGCCAGCTTTAATGAGGACATCTGTTTTGGGTGACTAATAGAAGGAATCAGAGTATCATATGAGAGAGAATTGAGCTGAGCCCTTGCATGTGGGTGATTTAAGTCAAGTGGTGAACAGATATCAATGAGTTTTTTTTGTGTTTTTTTTTTAAATATTGGGGAGGATGATTGGATACCTTTTCTGGTTAAGGTGATTATATTTAAATTTTTTTTTTACATTTATTTATTTATTTTTGAGAGACAGAGACAGAGCACAAGTGGGGGAAGGGCAAAGAGAGAGAGAGAGAGAGAGAGAGAGAGAGAGAGAATCCAAAGCGGCTCCAGGCTCTGAGCTGTGAGCACAGAACCTAATGCGGGGCTCAGACTCAGAAACCATGAGATCATGACCTGAGCTGAAGTCAGACGCTTAACTGATGGAGTCACCCAGGCACCCCAAGGTGATTATATTTTAGAAGTGACCCTCAGATGAATAAAAGAAGGAAGTGGAGAGGAAACAAACACTTCATCTGAGGTTGCAGATAACGTGCTAGGCACTGTAATCCTCCTATGTACATGCTTATGATATTTTTATTATCATTTTATATATACAGAAACAGACTTGGAAGGACTTTTTATCCAAGGTAACATGTATAAGAAGTGGCCGAGTCTGGATTCAAATACATGCTATTTTCATTACATAGTGCTGCTTGTTCATGCCTTTCCTCTCTGTTACTCTTAGCCACATTGACTTCTCTTTTCACCATGCCGTAGCCTCTTTGCAGCTCTAGCTTCACTGCTGTTTTCTCTTCCTCAATACAGCATACTTCCTAACTCTGATAGTAGTTAGTGTTTTCATACTATTAGGTGGTTTGATTGTCAGAATTTCTCCTGTACTTAGTGTATCATTGTCACTGGGCAGGGGCCCAGCAAGTGCAAGGGAACAGGGACACTGGTCAGAAGAGAGTGGTGTGAGTCATGGCATGAAGCATGAGGTGAGTAATCTGTTTCCAGGTATGAGGGAGCCTGGAAAACTGGACAGAGAAAGAGCCAGGAATATTCCCTTTAAGGATTTAAAGGGTAGAGAGTCAAATAATTTTATTCTTGTTCTGAGTGCAGAGTTCTCTTAATAGTCAACCGAGGGAGCATCCCACTTGTTCTCATGTTTATTTCTCCTTTGCAGAGGAAGTCCTGCTACTTAAGAAGCCTAATGTGGAGCAGGAGGTCACCAGCAAAATGAGGAGGGCAATATAAACCTTCAGAATTGTTGTGAGATTAGAGAAAATGCATATAAATACTCAACATGATGTCTGGCAAATAGCAGGGCTCAAAAATTAGTGGCTGTTGCTATTGTTATTTTCTATTTTGCCTCATTTTGCTGATGGTCATACTGCTGTTTCTGGGATTCTCTTTTCTCTTTTTTGTAGCCTAGGGTTTGGGCTAGAGGTAACCCAAATTAGGTTCTTGAAAATGCCACACACTGAGCACAATACCAGGATGCAGCGCTCATTCCTTGCTAATTCAGGGAGCTCTCAGTTATTAAATTGAGAAGCCAGAATGACTACTGGGAATATTTATTAGAAAGGCAATGATGAGGATAGCAGCTGGGTACAGGTTCTGTACCAAAGGTTTACATGCATTTTCGCATTTAACCTTTTTAATGCCGAGAGACCACTATGAGGAAACTGAGGCATAGAATGCTAAATCATTTATCCAGGGTACACAGTTTAGAACAATAATTATAGTATAATGTAAATGTGATAGAGCATATGGAATGGTAGAAAAGAGAACTAGTGGAGTCAGCGAAGCATCACAGAAGAGACTATTTTGATGCAGATTTTGAAGGATGAAAAGATGGGATAGGCAGAGCTTAGAAGCCCAAAAAAAAAAAAAAGAACTTTTACCAAACTTCAGAGAAAGGAGAAACACATTCCAGGTCCAGGGAAAATATGTACAAAAGCTTGGAAGTATAAAAAAGGATAACTTGTTTGAGAAATGTAAGGAGTGTAGCATGTTTTAGAATAGATGGCAATTGAGGGGAAGGAGATATGAGTTCAGTCTGGAACTAAAATAGATCCTCAAACGTCTCATGGGGGCACCTGGCTGGCTCAGTCAGTGGAGCATGTGACTCTTGATCTCAGGGTTGTGAGTTCTAGCCCCATGTTGGGGCTAGAGATTACTTAAAAAAAAAAAAGTGTCATGTATTGGAATGATAAATTAAAACATTGTCTCTATAAATTAGTGAGAGGCATTGGTATTTTAACCAGGGAAATGTCATTATCACATATATGGCTTTGAAAAAACACTGGGAGCCGTTTGCAGGACGCTCTGGGGAGAAGTGAGATTGGAGTCAGGGTGCCCAGTTTGGAGCTTACTGCAGATGCTTTGGTGAAAGGTGATGAGGGCTTGAATAAAGGCCTTTGTGAAATATCCCCAGAGGGGATAAATGCAGAAGATGTATGACAGAATTTGGCGACTAACTGCATGTTAGAGGGTAAGGAAAAAGAAGTTCAGAATTATCCCCAGCTTTCTGACAGGGTAATGGGAGGATGGTGGCACCATCCTTTGAGGTGTGTCTTTTTCACTGCTCTGTCACCAGTGCCTACTGCTATGGACATGTATGCCCTGAATTTTATTTTATTGGATGAAAGTGTAATTTTGGAATATATCAGGGTTAAGTGCAGTTGTTAAGGAAAAATATGTGAAGTTATCCCACTGAAGGAAGCTTTGGAGCTTCAGATTTCTGAGAAAACAATCTTCATTTAAAAAGAGTCACAAGACCAGTGACTTCAGCTTGAAAAGAAGTACTCAGATATGTTGGAGCAATGTTTGACTTTTACTTGCACAGGGTATGTCCTGATTTGTTAATGGAAAGACCATGAGTAGAATATAACTATTTGAAGTATATGCATTGCTTCTTGACGATGTTTTCTCTGTACAGGTTTGTAGCCATCTTGCAGAACTTTTGAATATGAATCAAATGGAGTCCTTTTCTTTTAGGAATGTGCATTTTTAGGTAAATGAGGTAAATCAAGGTAATTCCATAAATACAATGTATAGCTGAGTTTTAGTAATGTGGACAGGATGGATAATGGTGGACAGGGAGAAGCAAATCTGAAGTATAGGCTATCTGGAAAGAAATGCCTTTTTCTAGTTTTATGTACAGACACCAGAACCAAGCTAACATTGTTGTCTGATGTTTTTTTTAGCATGTTAGATCATCATTAAGAATTTGTTTTAATGTTATTTACGCTTTGTACTTAGTGAATTGTTTTAAGCATAGTGACTTGGTATAAATTGTTACAAGTCCTAAATTATGGGGAGGGCTGAATCAATAACATTTTACTATATCTAGATTGTATTTTACAAGATAAAGTTAAAGCTTATGGAATGTCTTAGTTTATACTGCAGTCTTGGTCTGGAAATATATGTTTTCCTAAAGAATGGTGAAGATAGTGTATTAATAGCTTATAGCTAAATATAGAGAAAGAGGGAAGTAGCTTATTGGTATCTCTCTGCCTGAGCAAAATTCCTTGGAGAGCTACCAGGGTGGGGGTGGGGGGCACAAAGAGTGAAGCTTTTAGAAAAGTTGTTCACTAGGAATATTGTAAGATTATAATGCAGATGCCTCTATTGTACTTTATACCCTAAGGATATATTTGCATATTTTTTAAGTCTTAAAGGGCTTCACTACCCACAGTTTGCAGGAATAACATCTATTTTCAAAAAACTCTTGAAGCATTTTATTTAAAGTAACATAAATCAATCAACTCTGCATCAACTGACTCTTCCTTTCACAAAGGATTTCTCTGTAGCATGCAATGTTTGACAACATTTTATCCACAGAAAATTTTTAATTTTAATGTTTATTTTTATTTTTGAAAGAGAGAGAGAGAGAGAGACAGACAGACAGACAGACAGACAGAGTGTGAGGAGGGGAGGAGCTGAGAGAGAGGGAAACACAGAATCTGAAGCAGGCTCCAGGCTCTGAGCTGTCATGACCTGAGCCAAAGTTGGACGCTTAACCAACTAAGCCACCCAGATGCCCCTTATTTTTTTTAATGTTTATTTTTGAGAGAGAGAGAGACAGAGACATACAGACAGAACATTATCAGGGGAGTCACAGAGAGAGGGGGGAGACACAAAATCCGAAATAGGCTCCAGGCTCTGCACTGTCAGCAGAGAGCCTAATACGGGCTTGATCTCATGAACTACAAGATCTTGATCCAAATTGAAGATGGACACTCAACTGACTGAGCCACCTGGGCACCCTAAAGCCATCCTATTCTTAACATTCCCCCCACCCCCTGCCCAGTATTATAAATCTTTAAGATTGAAAACTCAAATCCTAATTTTTCTTTATTATTTTTTATTTTAGAGGAAGAGAGTATGAGTGGAGGAGAGGGGCAGAAGGGGAAAGAGAGAGATTGAGAGAGAAAAAAAAGCCCAAGCAGGCTCTATGCTCAATGCAGAGCCCAACGTGTGGCTTGATCCCATGACTCTGGGATCATGCCCTGAGCTGAAATCAAGAGTCAGACACTCAACTGACTGAGCCACCCAGGTGCCCCTCAAATCTGAATTTTTCTCAAATTTAAGATAAAGGAATACCCCTTTACTAAAACCTGGAGTGAAAGTGGTTAGGAAACATCTGCTGGAGCTAAAATTATTAGGATATATTTACATATAAATTTGGTGAGGATTTTCATTTACCAGGGATAAGTTGACTTAGAAGCATGTAATTGTAGAATGATTTGAAAAAAACCCATTAATCTGCATTTGATTTTCATTGTCTGTTTTGACTGAATCAAAGATATCCAGTTGCCCAATACAATGCTGACTCTGTCGAGGAGAAGCATAGTATTGCTTCAGATAGTCAAAGCAGAATTTGTAGGGATGAGAGAAACCCTTTTGTAAATATTTGCTTATGTTTTATTCATCAGTCTGGAGACTTCAGCTAAAACTATTCCTAGATCTTTGAGGGAGTCAATTGTGGCAGCTTTAAAGGATACTGAACAGAAATAATGATTTAAGGAAATCCAACCTATTTTTAGATTTCATATATAAAAACCATGAAATCAACAATGAAATCAATGGATCATTACTCCTCATTCAGCAAATATTTATTGAACACTTGTTTGCCTGGGATGATTCTCAGGGTTTGGGTTACATCCATAAATAAAACAAAGATCCTTGCTTTTGTGGAGCTTACATTCCTATGGCAGGAGATGGACTGTAAATAAACACACACACACATGCATGCATGTTAGAAGGAGTAAATACAATGGAGAAAAGATAAAGCAGCATACAGGGAATTGGCCATGCTGGTTTGGGGAGCCATGCTTTGGTATATACTAGTGAGGAGACTTCATTGAAAATGTATCATTTGAGAAGATGACAAATTATCATTTGTCCTATAAATATTTATTAGTTGCCAAGAACATGTTATGCTTTGAGAATTAAGAAAATATGCATCTGACTCCATCCCAAACTTCAGTGTATACACGGTTGAGCAAGAAGAGGAAAAAATCGGGGTGCCTGGGTGGCTCAGTTGAGCGTCCAACTCTTGCTCAGGGCATGATCTCATGGTTCGTGGGTTTGAGCCCTGCGTTGGGCTCTGTGCTGACAGCTCAGAGGCTGGAGCCTGCTTTGGATTCTTTGTCTCCCTCTCTCTCTCTGCCCCTCCCCCACTCACACTCTGTCTCTCCCTGCCTCTCAGAAATAAATAAAAATGTTAAAAAACATTTTAAGAGGAAAAAATGTAAACAAAAAAGCATTATACTGTTATAGATGCTTTGATAGAAACACACATAGACTTTTCCTTAATTGGATCTCACCATTGCTCTTATTATGGTAAGCAGTTTATTTAAACTATGGCTCTTAAACCTGAATATCAAAACATTGGCTTGGGTTATTTTAGATTTAGAGTTAACGTGAATTGGTTTTTCTCTCTACACACCTCTTTCTTATTTTCTTTTAAAAAGAGACCCTCTGACTACCCAGCCTGTCCAAACTTGTTACAAATTACAGTCAGTGGCACTTGGAACCACCTGATTATCTAAGTGGATTGTTTTCATTCAGCATCAGTCCAGTCATTCATTCTGTACCCATGCACAAATACATAATGAGTATCTATAAAATGTGCAAGGCACTTTGGTAGGTGGTAGAAATACAACTAGTAAGACAAACCTTTGCTTTCTAGGAGCTTACATTTTAGTGGAGGAAGCAATCAATATGTAATTAATAGGATGTTTATATATTATACACCAGTGGTTCTCAAACTTTTTGGTCTCAAGACCACTTTACAAACTTATTGAGTACACCAAAGAGCTTTTGTTTATGTAGGTGATATAGATATAGATATAGATATAGATATAGATATAGATATAGATATATAGGTATAGATATTTACCAGGTTAGAAATTAAAACTGAGGGCTTTAAAAAATTATTTATGTATTCACTTAAAATATCAATAACCCATTTTACTAATAACATTTTATGAGAAAATAACCGGTTTCCCAAACAAAAGAGAAATAGTGAGAAGAATGACATTGTTTTACATTTTTGTAAATCTTTTTGATGTCTGGCTTAAAAGATAGTTGGATTCTCATACCTGTTTCTACATTCAATCTTGTGACATGTCTTGGTTGAAGTATATGAAGAAAATAGTGTCTCATACAGATACATAGTTGGAAAAGAGAGGAATATTTTAATAGCCTTTTTAGATAATTGTGAATGATACTTCATCAAAACTTGACAAGTGGTAGTTTCTTAAAGGTTAGTTGCCATGTGGAATCTGAACCCATAACAATGAAATTTACATATGAAAAACTGTATTACGTTAAAATCCATTGGTTTGTCTGGCACTTTGGATGGATCTTTTTACCCTAGGTATGATTTTGTAACATCATGCATTTGTCATATGTGGATCTTACAATTATTGACACATACCATTAAGTGACATAATCACATTTGTTGATATTGCCCTAAACTCTTCAGAAAAGGCTTTAAGTATTGAGAATCTGTCACTAACATGGTGGCTGGCAAATACAGGTTTCCTAAAATTCTAATATTTGCTTGAAACTCTGGATTTTATAATTGACAACATAAACTGCAAGTTTTCCCAGAAATGACAGGCTCATTTCCATCATTGTCAGGGAAACGTCTGCCAAATACCCCAGTTTGAATACTACAGCTTGTCAGTTCTTTTAAGTAAAAATGCTGTTCCATGAGAAAAGTGCCACTTAGTTCATAACTCAGTTACATAAGTACTTTTCCTTGAGATAATCATTGTACTTTGGTAAGCAGATGTGCTTACGCCTAGTTCCTGTTTGTTACGTAGACTATTATAAAGCATATATTTTATGCTTTATATGGTTGAGATTTAATAATGTTTACTTGCTTCTTCAAGGGCATTCTTTTTTTTTTTATGTTTATTTTTGAGAGAGGGAGAGAAACAGAGTATGAGTGGGGGAAGGGCAGAGAGAGAGGGAGACACAATCCAAAGTAGGATCCAGGCTCCAACTCAGAGCTCAACACAGAGCCCAACTCAGGGCTCGAACCCATGAACCACAAAATCATGACCTGAGCCAGTCAGATGCTTAACCAATCGAGCCATCCAGGCACCCCTTCAAGGGCATTCTTAAGTGAAACAGGAATTGTTTTCTTACAAGTGCATGGTGGTAAAAAATACGACTACCAATTCAGTTTGGTGCTACCATTCATGCTAAGGTGCCAGCAGTTTTATCACCATTGCTCTTGCACCATTAGTGCAAAAGTCAACACAGTGAAAAATGCAGATAGCCTCCTAGTATCATCATGAAATTGGTTTTACCTTAAAAACACCTTAACCTCACTGGACCCCTAGTAGTGTTATATACCTTATTTTATCTTGTTTTCACAGTAAGTCTTTGAGGTAGTTGGTGATATTAACCCCTTTTGAAATTCGTGGATACAACTCAAGTTTTAGTGTTTACTTATTATTTTAAGAGAGAGAGAGGGAGAAAGAGCATGAGCAGGGGAGAGGCAGGGAGAGAAGGAGACACAGAATCCCAAGCAGGCTCCAGGCTCTGAACCGCAGTACACAGCCTGATGGTGGGGCTCAAACCCAAGGACTGTGAGATCACGACCCAAGCTGAAGTTGGCCGCTTAGCTAACTGAGTCAACCAGGTGCCCTGGGAAGGTTTATACTGTTATCTCTTAAGGATTTTATCTAGCAAGAAGGGCTTGGGATGAGGCTTGTATAGCAGAGGTAGGGTTGCATGAAGCCTAGAGATTTCATTTGTATTTGTTGTTTTCTGTGTACTATGTCGTTGCAAAATACTAAACTCTGTTTCTATATTCTGGAAAATAAGGATAATAATAATAATTATCCTATCACATGTAGTTGTGAGGATTTAATTAGTTAATACTGTGGTTAGATATGCAACAGACTATGCTGATACAAATTAAGTATCAATAAGCTCAATAGAGATAGCTTTTATTATTTATACAGAGAAAAGACTCAGGCATTTCAGCTGAGGGGGAAACAACTTGAGGAAAATCCAGGAGTTATAACTTATGTGAGCATTAAGTACTATGTAACTGAAATATAGTGGTTCCTGGAGGAGTGTATCAGGAAGTTAGTAGGGAAATAGATTTGGACCCTGATTATTGCTGGGCTATAGTTATAAACTATTATTTGAAGTTGTGTCCCTAATGCCTGAGACAATGGCTGAAAATGGCATGTATTTATATACTACCTGAATATTGGAAATATTTTAATACATTTCAGGAAGGAGAGAGTAGGTCCTCCTATCATGAGCAATATACATAGAGAAGGTGACATTTCAGTGTAGCCCGGAAGAATGAATAGGATTCTAGTAAGCAGATATTAGAAGTTATCAGAATGGGTAAGGATAACTCTTCACTCAACAGTGTCTACCCAACCAAGTGATTGTACTTTCCAGGAGAATAAATTACTTAAGATCATGGATTGTCTTCTCCTTGCTTATACCTCCAACACAGTACCTGATACATATTGGGGCTCAGTAGATATTTGAGTGGTATCTCAGCACTTAATCTTGTAAACATGTTTTTTATGTAATGTTTTTATTTCAAAAGAACTTTCAGAGAAAACCAGACCTTCCTGATTTTAGAGGCTAATTCTTCTTTTTACTACAATTACAAAACAGGCAAATAACCACTTCCTTTTGCAAACAGGCAGTAACGTATTCATAATTGTCATATGTCTTAATGGAGAAAAAAAATGTGTCTATAGGAGGACAGATTCCTAAGTAGTGCATCAGGAATGGCAAAATACAGGAATTTTGAAAACTTGTCTTAAAATCTGCTTCAAATATGTATAATGTAGGAAATGTGAATATGTAATAAAAGAGATAAGATTATAGAATCCTGAAAATGTAAGTATTTTACTTAATGAATATTGTTTTTCCTTCTATGTACCTTATATTGTTTCTGTATAAGCCAGGCATTATTGGGAATTAGAGGAGTTACCAGTAATCCCTTCCTGACGTATTTACTCTGGTTAATCATTTATTAGATTATTAATAGAATTGTTTTCTTATGAGGCTATTTGTGAGAATAGTATATTGATATTTTAGTATATGTCAGGCACTATGGTAAATATACAAATTAGTTATCTTTTTTTTTTAAGTTTATTTATTTATTTATTTTGAGAGAGAGCATGTTTGCACGAGAGAGGGGCAGAGAGAGAGAGAGGGAGAGAGGGAGAGAGAGAATCTGTGGTGTCAGCCAAAAGCCAGATGTGGGCTCTATCTCACAACCTGAGATGAATTCAAGAGTCAGATGCTTAACTGACTGAGCCACCCAGGTGCCCCTAATTATCTTATTTAAACATCACAACAGCCTTATAAGGTCTAGCTACACTTATCATCCCCATAGGTAATATTATCATCCTTAGATTATATATAAGAAAAGTAAACCTTAGGGAGTTTAAGTAACTTGCTCAAGATCTGGCTGAATAAGGACAAAAATAGGTATCAGAGCCAACCTTCTTAGCTTTTTTTTTTTTTTTTTTTTTTTTTAATGTTTAGTTTTGAGAGAGAGAGAGTGAGAGCGCACAAGTAGGGGCGGGGCAGAGAGAGAAGAGGACAAGAATCTGAAGCAGATTCTGTGCTGACAGCAGCGAGGCCAATGAAAGGCTCGAACTCACGAACCTGAACCGAAGTTGGATGCTCAACCGACTGAGCTACCCAGGTGCCTCCACCTTCTTAGCTTTTACGCTACACTGCCCAAGAGACACCAGAAAGCAATAGCTTTGTGGACATTGGGTGACTTAGGGTGGTGTTTTCCAAACTATGGATAGTACTCCATTAGTGGATTGTGAATCCTATTTAATGGACCAAGATCAGCATTTTTTAAAAAGTGAAATACAACACAGAGGAAATATCAATGTGTATGGAATGTAGTAAGAGCAGACATTGTTTTGTGAAACTAATGTTCCAATTTTATATGTATGTGTGTTTGTGAACTGGTCGTGTTATAAAATGTATTTCTTACTGTGGGTCACAGCCAAACAAAATTTGTAACCTACTGGCTAAGAGAATGGAAAGAGTTTGAAAAATGTAATGAAGAGGAGACATAGACTCTAGAGAAGAAATTTTAGATATAAACTGAGTGTATAAATAATATTATGAAAAGAGGAAGAGTTGGGGCACTTGGCTGGCTCAGTAAGAGGAGCATGCAGCTCTTGATATGCAGGTCACGGGTTCAAGCCCCATGTTGGGTGTAGAGATTACTAAAAAATAAACTTTAAAACGAGGAAGAGTTGATCTATCTTTACAAATTTGGGGAAAATAATACACTGTTTATAAGTTGTTTTAACTAATTTATTAAATTTAGAGCCCTTTTAGCAGGGATTCACCCAGAATTAGTGTAGCTTTAATTTCACTTTTAGAGAGCTGCCTCTGCAGGTGATTTGTGAATTGTGTATATCATTATTATGTTTTTGTTTTTCATATGAACAGGTAATATATTATGGTTGGATAATAACCAGACATTTTATTGGTGCTTCATATACACAGAGAGATTTTTCCTGTTAGATCTAGCAGAGTAGAGGTTTGTTTATTGACTCATGGGAGAATGGGAGAAGGTGAGCTACGTTAGTCAGAATAATAGAGTATTGAATTTTCAGCTAGAAAGGATGATTTAGTCCAAGCTTCCAATTCTATTTCTAATTATCATAAAAAAGCACATAACATTAAATTTACTATATTAATAATTTTATTTTTTTTAATTTTTTTTAATGTTTATTTATTTTTGAAACAGAGAGAGACAGAGCATGCATGGGGGAGGGTCAGAGAGAGAGGGAGATGCAGAATCTGAAACAGGCTCCAGGCTCTGAGCTGTCAGCACAGAGCCCAACGCGGGGCTCGAACTCACGGACCGTGAGATCATGACCTGAGCCGAAGTCGGACGCCCAACCGACCAAGCCACCCAGGCACCCCCATCTTAATCATTTTAAGTGTATAGTTTAGTAGTGTTAAATATATTCACATTTTTGTGCAACAAATCTAACTTTTTCATTTTGTGACACTGAGACTCTATACCTGCTAAATACTAATCCCCCTCTGCCCCTTCTCTCTAGCCCTTGGTAACCACATTTTTACTTTGTTTCTATTATTTTGACTACTTCAGATATTTCATGTGAATAGAATCATGCAGTGTTTGTCCCTTTGTGACTGGCTTAATTTGGTTAGCATAATGTCCTCAAGATTCATCCATGTAGTAGCTTGTGATAGGACATCCTTCTTTTTAAAAGCTGCATAATATTCCGTTGCATGTATATTCTACATTTTCTTTATCTAGTCATCTGTCAATGACAAGTGGGTTGCATCCACCTCTTGGCTGCTGTGAATAATGTTATGCTCTAGTCGTGCAAATATCTCTTTGAGATTCTACTTTGAGTTCTTTTGGATGAATACTCAGAAGTGGGATTGCTGGGTCATATGATGATTCTATTTTTAATTTTCTGAGGAAACTTCATACTGTTTTCCATAATGGCTGTGCCATTTTATATTCCCACCAACAAGGCATAAAGATTCCAACTTCTCTGCATCCTTATCAAAACTATTTTTTGTTCTTTTGATAGTGGCCATCCTGATAGGTGATATCTCATTGTGGTGTTGACCTGAATTTCCCTAATGATTCGTGATGTTGAGTACCCTTTCATGTGCTGATTGGCTAGTACTTGTATGTCTTCTTTGGAGGAATGTCTATTCAAGTCCCTGGGCCATTTTTTAAATTAAGCTGTTTTTATGTTTTTGAGCTATAGAAGTTCTTATATATTCTGGGTATTAACCTCTTATCAGATATATAATTTGCAATTATTTTCTCCCATTTTGTACGTTGCTTTTATTTTCTTTTGATTGTTTCCTTTTCACAGAAATTTTTAAGTTTGTTGTAGTTCTATTTGTCTAATTTTTCATTTTGTTGCCTGGGCCTTTGGTGTCATATCCAAGAAATCCTTGCCAAATCCAGTGTTCGGAAGCTTTCTCTTTCTGTTTTCTTCTAGTTTAATAGTTTTAGCTCTTACATTTAGTCTATTTTGTTATTTTTTGCATATGGCATAAGAGTCCAAATTCATTCTTTTGAATGTGGATATGCAATCATCCCAGCACCATTTGTTGAAGAGACTGACTTTTCCCCACTGTGTTGGCACACTTGTCAAAAATCATTTGGCCACAGACACATGAAAAAATGCTCAATGTCACTCATCATCAGGGAAATACAAATCAAAACCACACTGAGATACCACCTCACACTGGTCAGAGTGGCTAAAATTAACAGCTCAGAAAACAACAGATGCTGGCGAGGCTGCAGAGAAACGGGAACCCTCTTGCACTGTTGGTGGGACTGCAAACTGGTCCGGCCACTCTGGAAAACAGTGTGGAGGTTCCTCAAAAAAGAACTACCCTACGACCCAGCAATAGCACTACTAGGAATTTATCCAAAGGATACACAAGTGCTGATTTATAGGAGCACATGTACTCCAATGTTTATAGCAGCGCTTCCAACAATAGCCAAATTATGGAAAGAGCCTTAAATGCCCATCAACTGATGAATGGATGAAGAAGATATGTGTTTTATATATACAATGGAATACTACTTGGCAATGAGAAAGAATGAAATCCTGCCATGTGTGGCAACGTGGATGGAACTGGAAGGTATTATACTGAGTGAAATAAGTCAGAGAGAGACAGATATCATATGTTTTCACTCATATGTGCATCTTGAGAAACTTAACAGAAGACCATGGGGGAAAGGAAGAGGGAAAAATAGTTACAAACAGAGAGGGAAGGAGGCAAACCATAAGAGACTCTTAAATACAGAGAACAAACTGAGGGTGCATGGTGGGGTGAAGGAGAGGGGAAAATGGGGGATGGGCATTGAGGAGGGCACTTGTTGGGATGAGTACTGGGTGTTGTATGTAAGCGATGAACCACAGGAACCTACCCCAAAAACCAAGAGCACACTTTACACACTGTATGTTAGCCAATTTGACAATGAATTATATTTTTAAAAAAATCATTTGGTCACACATGCAAGGGTTTATTTCTGGGTCCTCTATTCTCTTCCATTGGTCTATATGCCCATCTTTATGCCAGTAAGCCTCTAATTTGAAAATGCTAAAATGAGTATTCAGATGGTGTGACTTGCTAAGGTCAACACTAGAAAAAAGTAGCAAAGCATGGGCTATGTTTTCTCGTTCTTAGTTTATTTTTTTTTTTAATTTTTTTTCAACGTTTTTATTTATTTTTGGGACAGAGAGAGACAGAGCATGAACGGGGGAGGGGCAGAGAGAGAGGGAGACACAGAATCGGAAACAGGCTCCAGGCTCCGAGCCATCAGCCCAGAGCCTGACACGGGGCTTGAACTCACGGACCGCGAGATCGTGACCTGGCTGAAGTCGGATGCTTAACCGACTGCGCCACCCAGGCGCCCCAACTCGTTCTTAGTTTATATTCTCATACAGTAATTTGCCACATGTTTACCTTTGCTTATACTGCCCTCTTTACCTTTGAATACCTCCCTTGTCAGTGCTTCCCTCACCACACATCCCTTCTCCCTCTCCTCCTTCACATCTCCCTCTCCTTCCTTTCTCTATCTCCTCCCTCCCTCCACATCCACACCTTTGCCTCTAATTCTCACTCAGTTAAAAATTTTTTTCATGTTTTATTTATTTTTGAGAAAGAGACAGAACACAAGTGGGGGAAGGGCAGACGCACATGCACACGCACACACAGAATCCGAAGCAAGCTCCAGGCTCCAAGCTGTCAGCACAGAGCCCAATGCAGGGCTTGAACTCATGAACTGTGAGATCATGACCTGAGCTGAAGTCAGAAGCTTAACTGACTGAGCCACCCAGGTGCCCCTCACTCAGTTTTAAAAACTCAACTCTAATCTCCATGCCCTAGAAGGCTTCCTTGATGAGCTCAAGCCTTCCTTGAGTTCATCTCCACAAGTGTACACCCCTTGAACTCTGCTTACACTGATTTACTCAGTCATCTGTATAGTAGCGGTTGTCAGTTTGCATATGTTTTCTGTCACTGGAGTGTATGTTCTACACAAACAGGGACTGGGTCTTATTTGAATATATATCCCCAGTTTCTAAACAGTACTTGGTATTTACTAGCTACTAAATAAATGTTGGATGGATGGATAGGAAGATAGATGGATATATCTAATACTGTGATAAACACTATATCTAATACTGTGGTAAACACTATTGTCAGAAAACCTAAAATCTTAGAGACAAAACATAAACACGTGAAAAAGTGTAAATAACAGTGTGTGGGCAGTATAAGATTAAATTTTATAGGTAGTCAATAAATACTTGATCAAAGAATAATTGAATGATGCATTGGCATTTAAGGAGAAAGAGATCAGTGCTGTTGGACTAGTTAAGTAAGACTTCCTTGAGGAGAACTAGGACTTATTCTGAGGCATGTGATGTTTAGGTAGATGGAAGGAAGGGTAAAGTCAATGTTAAGGTTCACAGAGGGAAGAAGTATTCCATGAAGATAATTTAGAGTGTTTTAAGGTCATTGAGACGATGGTTTGGTTCATGTAAAACAAACATAAAATGGAAGACGTGGAGGGATTTTATTGTTAAACAGGGAGGTTAGGTGAATTCTGTAGAATATGGTCAAATTTTGAGATTTTTAAAAATAGAAATAGCATTTCTTTTTTTAAAAAAATTTTTTTTAACGTTTATTTATTTTTGAGACAGAGAGAGACAGAGCATGAACGGGGGAGGGTCAGAGAGAGAGGGAGACACAGAATCTGAAACAAGCTCCAGACTCTGAGCAGTCAGCCTGACGCAGGGTTCGAACTCACATACCGCGAAATCGTGACCTGAGCCGAAGTCAGACGCTTAACCGACTGAGCCACCCAGGCACCCCTAGCATTTCTTTTTTTAAATAAAATTTTAATGTTTATTTTTGAGAGAGAGGGAGAGCGTGAGTGGAGAGGGGCAGAGAGAGATGGAAACACAGAATCTGAAGCAGGCTCCAGGCTCTGAGCTGTCAGCACAGAGCCTGACACTGGGCTCTGACTTATGAGCCATGAGCTCATGACCTGAGCCAAAGTCGGATGCTCAACTGACTGAGCCACCCAGGCACTCCTAAATAGCATTTCAATATAAGCTCAATCTGAGGTGTGCAGGCTGTGTTGGAGGTTGCAGAGTATACACATGTACTACATTTGTGATGATATTTTGTTTACAGACATAAGACTGTATGACTGCTTGAACCAGCATGTAGTCACTAGGAATTGAAAGACAGGATAGAAAGAGGGACTATCTCAAGGAAGAATCTGATGAACCTGGTATCTGATATCATCTGTGAGGAGGTGGCAGATTTAAATATGATTACCATTTGGTGGCCTGATGGCAGTGAGAATAACACCCCTTGTCATGCCCTAACCATTTCTCAATTCTGGCCTTACTGGTACAACCACTTCCTAACTGGTGTGACCCCCTCAATTTTTGCCCCATTTTTCATTCTCTACAACACTGCCAGACTGATGTTCCTAATATGCAGATTAGACCATGTCATTCTCATGCTTGAACTTTTTAAGGGCTTTCCATTGTCTTAAGGATAAAGTCCATTTGTACTCCTTGGGCTGGGATCCTAATCTTTTGCCATTTCCTCCTCCCCAAATCAATACAATGTTCTAGACATATTTAAACCAGTTTCCCAAATATACCTTTTTCATGTCTCAATGTCTTTATTATTGTTCTTTTCTCTTTCAAGATGTACTTACCCTCTCTACTTAACAAACTAATTCTTATTCTTTAGGGTGTAACTCCTCAAGGAGCTCTTCCCTGATTTTTTTATTCACTTCCTTTGTGTGTGGGGGCAGGGCGGGTGGTGGGCATAAGCCATGAATTCATATAGTTAAATACAAATCTTTCTTTACTAGACTTTGAACTCCTTGAAATCAGGGCCAGATCATAATTAATGCTCAACAGTTTGATAGTAATAATTTAATGCTTATTGAGCACTTACTTTATGTCATTTACCTGTCCAAGTGTTGTATTTGTATTAACTCATTTAATCTCCGAAATAACCCTTTGTGGTAGATACTATTACTGTCATTTTACAAATGAGAATACTGAGGCTTATAATTTGTTGCAAATTATATGGTTAATAACTAGCAAAGCTCAAGTTTGAACCTAGAGTCCATGTTCTTTAACTCTGTATGTCACAGTAGCTTATTATGACATTCTCTAAATGATGTCTTTTGATGAACCAAAATTCTTAACTTTGATGTAGTTAAATTTATCAGTCATTTTCTTTGTAATTAGTTCTGTATCCTGTTTAAGAAGCTTTTTTTCTATCCCCAAATTATGATGATATTCTCCTGTTCTATCTTCTGGAAGCTTTGTTGTTCTTTCACAGTTAAGAATAAAGCAATCGCCTGGAATTAATTTTTGTGTGTAGTAAAGGTATGGTCAGGTTTCTTTTTTTCCCATATTGTCCTACAATTATATATTGAAAGATTGTTCCTAACTGCTCTTAGGTGCCACATTTGTCACAAATCAAGTGTTTATATATATGAGTGGGCCTGTTTCTGGGCTCTGTTCTGTTTCCTTGGTGTGTTTATATAGCCTTGCTCTAATACCACATTTTCTTTATTACTCTGTATTTGATACAGTAAACCTTCTCTCTCTTTTCCAGGAAGCCTTTGCTATTCTTTATCTTTTGTGCCATTTTGTATTTTAGAATCAACTCGACAAAGTTTAAAAATGCCTTTTGGAATTTTAATTTGCTTTGCATTTAATCTATAGATTAATTTGAATAGGTTGCAGTATTGAATTTTACAGTCCCTGAAGAAATATTTCCATTTATTTATGTCTTCTTTGATTTATCATAATTTTAAATATGATTTTTAAAATATGATTCAATCTTATACTTACACAAAAGTTGCAAGTACAGTACAATCCTCCTCCCAAACTGGAAGTTGCTAATTGAATGTCCCATCACCCCTGCTTTTTTAAATATTTCCTGCAAATAAGGAAGTTTTCCTCTATACATACTATACAACCATTAAAATCAAGAAATTAACATTGATGCCTTAATGCTTTCTAATCCTTAGACTCTGTTCAAACTTTTCCAGTTGTCCCAATAAAGTCCTTTACAGCAAGAGGATCTGGTTCAGCATCACATTTTACATTTAGTTATCATGTCCCTTTAGTCTCCTTCAGTCTGGAATGGTTCCACAGTCTTTCCTTTCCTTGACTTTTATGATCTTGACACTTTTTCTTTAAAGATTTTATTTTTAAGTAATCTCTATACCCATTGTGAGGCTTGAACCCACAACCCCAAGAGTCTCATGCTCCAATGATTGAGCCAGCCAGACGCCCCTGACCTTGACACTTTTAAAGGTTATAGGCTAATTATTTTGTACAATGTCCCCCAGTTTGTTTTTTTCTGATGTTTCTTTATAATTTGATTCAGATTATCTGTCTTTGACTCAAAGATCACAGACATGATTCTGTGTTCTTATCACAGGGTTTCAATATATCCCATTACTGATGACATTTACTTTAATCATCTCATTAAGGTGGTATTGCGAGGCTTTTGTTGTTAAATTTAATCTTTTTCCCAACTTAGTTAATATTTTGTGGGGAAGTATTTTGAAGCTATGCCAATATCCCATTCCTCATCAAACTTTCAGTGTGTGTGTGTGTATACATATATGTACATATACATATATATGTATATATATTTATATATCAGTAGTAACATGGTATCTTGTTTTACTCAACAGACTATAATTCTTTACTATCATTATTTATTTTGATGCTTAAATTGCCCTCAGTTTGGCCACTAGAATTCCCTTTAAGCTGACTTCTGCATTCTTTTTGACATGTCCCTACAATTCTCTGAGTATTTCCTTACTTTCTGGCACAAAAAAAGCATTTCCTTACTTACTTTCTGGCACACACACACACACAAAAAAAAAAAAAAAAAAGAAAAGAAAAGAAAAAAGGATTCTAGGCTTATTTTCTCCCTTCCTTCCTAGTTCTATAATCAACCATTTTTCCAAGAAGCCCTGGTACCTTTGAAAGGAGAATGGCTTTCAGAAATCAATACCTGGTTTTAGGTGTATTTGGCGCTGTTAGGTGTCATGGGACCCAGGCTCTCTCATAGCTAAGAAACATGTAAATGTTATATACATGCGTGTGCATCCATGTCCATATTTCCATATGTATTTATTTATGTATCCAAAACCATGAGTTCATACCAATACCTCCATTTCCAGTCTCACACCCCAGAAATCATTCTGGTTTTCTCACTTACATTATTTGTAACACTATTTTCCAACAGTAAGAAATCCTTTATCCTGTTGTGTTTACTTACTTGGCCAATCCTCCTGTATGTAGTTCCTATCATTACCTACTTTGTGTGAATATCATCCTTACTCCACCCAGCCTTGGAAACCTTGTGCCCATTTGACTCTGTCCCCTGCGATGTGGACTCCCTCTTCACCTTTCTTGTCTTCTGACTCTTCATGCTGGACTCTTCCACTGTGTAGATTCCCTCTTCATCCTGTTTTGGGCTTTGATGCCTCATGCCACATTGTCCATTGGTATGATGTACAGTAGTGCCCCTTCATGCGCAGGTTTGCTTTCTGCGGTTTTAATTACTCACAGTTAACTGTGTTCTGGAAGCAGATGATCCTTCTAACATATTGCCAAGTCAGTAATGGCCTAATGCTACTTCATAGTGCCTGTATTAATTTACTTCACTTTATCTCATCACATAGACATTTTATCATCTCACATCATCACAAGAAGAAGGGTGAGTACAGTACATTAAGATATTTTAAGGGGCACCTGGGTGGCTCAGTCAGTAGACCATCTGACTTCGGCTCAGGTCACGATCTCTGAGTCTATGAGTTTGAGCTTCGCATCAGGCGCTGTGCTGACAGCTCAGAGCCTGGAGCCTGCTTCGGATTCTGTGTCTCCTTCTCTCTCTGCCTCCCTCTGCCTCTCCCCCAACTCACGCTCTGTGTGTGTGTGTGTCTCTCTCTCTCTCAAAAATAAATAAACAATATTAAATATATATATATATTTTAAGAGCATTCATGTATGTGAGAAACAGGCCACATTCACATAACTTTTATTACAGGATATTGTTATAATTGTTCTATTTATTATTAGTTACTGTTGTTAATCTCTTACTAATTAGTGATCTCTTACTAATTTATAAATAAACTTTATCATAAGTATGTATAGGAAAAAACACTGTATATATAGGGTTCATTACTGTCCATGGTTTCAGGCATCCACTGGGTGTCTTGGAATGTATCCCTTGTTGATAAGGGGTTACTACCACGTGCCCTCCTCATCTTGCTCAGGCTCTAATGTCCTGAGCTGAATCTTCCACTCATTTGGTACAATGCTTTTAATTAAACCACAGATGCTAAAATGCTTTTAATTAAACCACAAATCATTTGATTTTTCCTCTAATGTTCCTTTTCTCTTCCAGGATTCAATCCAAGATCCTGCATTACATTTAGTTATGGCAGTTCCTTATTCTTTTCTTGTCTTGGTTTTGGGGATAGATTCCTGTGAGTCATTGCTTACATACGACATCCAGTGCTCATCCCAACAAGTGCCCTCCTCAATGCCCATCACCCACTTACCCCCTCACCTGTCCCCCCCCCCCAGTCAACCCTCAGTTTGTTCTCTGTATTTAAGAGTCTCTTATGGTTTGCCTCCCTCTCTGTTTGAAACTATTTTTTCCCTTCCCTTTCCCTCCTCTCCCCTCCCCTCCCCTCCCCTTCCTTCCCTTCCCTTCCCTTCCCTTCCCTTCCCTTCCCTTCCCTTCCCTTCCCCTCCCCTCCCCTCCCCTCCCCTTGCCTCCCCTGCCCCACGGTCTTCTATTAAGTTTTTCAAGCTCCACATGAGAACATATGGTATCTGTCTTTCTCTGGCTTACTTCACTTAGCATAATACCCTCCAGTTCCATACACGTTGTTGCAAATGGCAGGATTTCATTCTTTCTCATTGCCAAGTGGTATTCCATTGTATATATAAACCGTATCTTCTTTATCCATTCATCAGTTGATGGGCATTTAGGCTCTTTCCATAACCTGGCTATTGTTGGAAGAGCTGCTATATGGTCAGTTTTTAGAAATATTCTGTGTGTGCTTGAAAAGAATGTCTGTTGCACATTTGTTGTGTGTAGTGCTCTATGTATGTCCATTGGATCAAGTTTATTCATCAGGGATTATTCATATTTTCTAGATGCTTACTAATTTTTTATCTGCTTCATCTAATTGGGAGATGAATGAGTTGTATTAAAATCTGCCACTATGATGGTGGTGTTTTGTCTATTTTTCCTTATATTCTATATGTTTTTGCCATATACATATATTTTTGAATACATATTATTAGCTACATATAAATTTATATTTATTGTATCTTCTTGATGATAAAATTCTGTTGCATTTGCAAAGTGAGCCTCTTGATCTTCTGGTAAAGTCTAGTTTGTGTGATTTGAATAATATCAACTTTTTTAGAGTTAGTATTTCTATGGTCTGTCTTTTTTTATACTCCTATTTTTAATATTTCTGTATCCTTATATTTAATGAGTATCTCTTGTGTCATAAAATCTTGTTTAAAAATTCTTCTTTTTCTAATTGGAACATTTACATACTTCATTTATACCTAATTTAATTATTGGTGTTTTAGGGTTAAAATTTTACCATTTTACCATATGTTTTCTTTTTGTCTTGTATTTTGTTTCTTTTTTTTTTTTCTTGTAAATTTTTGGATTATTTTTCATTACTGATTTTTTTATTTATTATGTGGGAAGTTAAACACTTAACCTTATAGTGATTACTCTAAAAATTACAACATAAATCTTTCAGTTATCAAAATCTAATGTTAATTGGTAATTTTATCTTCTTTCCAAACAATGCAGAACTTTAGAATTCTTTAACTCCATTTTCTCTTTCCTACTTTATTTGCAGTTGTTTGTATTTAATTTTATATGTATTTAACTTCACAAGGTATTATTATTTTATGTAGTCAATATGCATTTAGTTTTGCCCATGTACTTACCATTTTTTTTATTTTTATTATTTTTTTTAATTTTTTTTAACGTTTATTTATTTTTGAGACAGAAAGAGACAGAGCATGAAACGGGGAAGGGTCAGAGAGAGGGAGTCACAGAATCTGAAATAGGCTCCAGGGTCTGAGCTGTCAGCACAGAGCCCGACGCGGGGCTTGAACTCACGGACCGCGAGATCATGACCTGAGCCGAAGTCAGCCGCTTAACCGACTGAGCCACCCAGGCTCCCCAATGTACTTACCATTTTTTAACTGTTTTTTTCTTTCTTTTTTTTTTTTTTAGGTTTTTATTTAAATTCCAGTTAGTTAACATACAGTGTAATACTGGTTTCAGGTGTACAATTTAGTGGTTCAACACTTCTATACAACAGTCGGTGCTCATCACAAGTGCCCTCTTTAATCCCCATCACCTATTTAACACATTTCACAACCCTCCTCCCCTCTGATAACCATAAGTTTGTTTTCTATAGTTACGTCTGTTTCTTGATTTGCCTCCCTCTCTCCCTCTTTTTCTGTCTGCTCATGTGTTTTGTTTCTTAAGTTCCACATATGAGTGAAATCATATGGTATTTGTCTTTCTCTTTTCTCTTAGCATAATAATATACTGTCACTCCATCCACATCATTCTGGCAAGATTTCATTTTTATGGCTGAATGATATTCCATTGTATATCTATTCCACATTTTCTTTATCCATTCATTAGTTGATGGACACTTGGGCTATTTTCATACTTTGGCTGTTGGAGATAATACTGCTGTAAACATTGGGGTACATGTATCCCTTTGAATGAGTAAATACCTAATAGTGCAATTGCTGCATCATAGGGTAGTTGTATTTTTAACTTTTTTGAGGAACCTCCATACTGTTTTCTAGAGTGGCTGGACTAATTTGCATTCTCACCAATAGTATAATAAGGTTGCCCTTTCTCCACATCCTTGTCAACACCTGTTGTTTCTTGTGTTACTGATTTTAGTCATCTGACGGGTGTCAGGTGCTATCTCATTGTGGTTTTGACTTGTATTTGATTATAAGTGATGTTGAACATCTTTCCATGTGTCTGTTAGCCATCTGGATGTCTTCTTTGGAAAATTGTCTATTCATGTCTTCCACTCACTTTTTAATTGGATTATTTGTTTTTTGGGTGTTGAGTTTGTTGAGTTCTTTATAATTTTGGATACTAACCCTTTATCAGATATGTCATTTGCAAATATCTTCTCCCATTCCATAGGTTGCCTTTTAGTTTTGTTGATTGTTTCACTGTGCAGAGGTTTTTTATTTTGATGAAGTACCAATAGTTATTTTTGCTTTTGTTTCCCTTGCCTCAGGAGACGTATCTAGTCAGAAGTTGCTGTGGCTGATGTCAAAAAGATTACTGCTTGTGTTCTTCTCTAGGAGTTTAATGGTTTCATGTCTCACATTTAGGTCTTTAATCCATTTTGAATTTATTTTTGTGTATGGTGTAAAACAGTGGTACAGTTTCATTCTTTTGCATGTTGCTGTCCAGTTTTCCCAACACTGTATGTTGAAGAGACTGTCTTTTCCCTATTGGATATGCTTTCATGCTTTGTTAAAGATTAATTGACCATATAGTTGTGGGTTCATTTCTGACTTTTCTGTTCTGTTCCACTGATCTATGTTTCTGTTTTTATGCCAGTACCATACTATACTGTTTGATCACTACAGCTTTGTAATATAACTTGAAGTCCAGAATTGTGATACCTCCAGCTTTGCTTTGTTTTTTCAAGGTTGCTTTGACTATTCAGAGTCTTTTGTGGTTCCATACAAATTTTAGGATTGTTTGTTCTAGCTCTGTGAAAAATGCTTATGGTATTTTGAGAGGGATTGCATTAAATGTGTAGATTGCTTTGGGTAGTGTAAATATTTTAACAATATTTGTTATTCTAATCCATGAGCATGGAATGTCCAGTTCTTTGTGTCCTTTTTAATTTCTTTCATCAATGTTTTATAGTTTTCAGAGTACCAGTCTTTCACCTCTTTGGTTAGGTTTATTCCTAGGTTTCTTATGGTTTAATATACTTACCATTTTTGTGACTCCATTCTTTCCTGCTTCTACCAACTTCCATCAGACATTATCCATGTAGGCATGGAGAATACCTTTCCAAATTTTCTTTTTCTTTTTTTTTAAGTTTATTTAGAGAGAGAGAGGGAGGGAGAGGAAGGGGCAGAGAGAGAGAGGGGGGAAGAGAGAATTCCAATCAGGCTCCACATTGTCAGGGCAGACCTTGGCATGGGGCTTGATCTCACAAACTGTGAGATGATGACCTGAGCTTAAATCAAGAGTCGGATGCTCAACTGACTGAGCCACCCAAGTGCCCCTCAAATTTTCTTTAATGAGTGTTTGCTGGTGACAAATTTTTAGTTTTTTTGGTCTGAAAATGACTTTATTTCATCTTAGTTCCTGAAGGATGTTCACCAAATTCTAGGTTGGAAGCCATTTTTTTTTTATCCATTAAATATGGTACTCTGTTGTCTTTTGGCTAGCATTGTTTGAGAGTTTAGCTCAATTGCTTGCTTGGCTTTTAAAAAAAAATTTTTAACATTTATTTATTTTTGAGAGACAGAAAGAGAGCATGGGTGGGGGAGGGGAAGAGAGAGAGGGAGACAGAGAATCCAAAGCAGGGTCCAGGCTCTGAGCTGTCAGCATACAGCCCAATGCAGGGCTCAAACTCACAAACAGTGAGAACATGACCTGAGACGAAGTCAGAAGCTTAACCGACTGAGTCACCCAGGCGCCCTTCTTACCTTTTTGAAAATATTTTCTGTTTGACTTACTGTCTTTTATACTGATAAGTTTTTTCTGATCTCTCTTCCATTTCTCTAATTGTCTCATTAGTTGATTTATTCTTAAACTCATCCACTGAGTTTTAAATTTTGCTGATTATGTTTTTTTAAGTTTATTTATTTATTTTGAAAGAGAGAGAGCGTGAGTGGGGGAGAGAGACAGAATCCCAAGCAGGCTCTGCACCATCAGTGCAGAGCCTGATGTGGGGCTCGAGCTCACAGACTGTGAGATCATGACCTGAGCTGAAATCAAGAGCTGGATGTTTAACCTTCGGAGCCACCTATATGCCCCTGTATTGTCTTTTGATTTTCATTAATGTATAGTTTTGTCTCCTTGTATACTTGGCTATCTGTACTTATGTGCTAGACATTGTATCAAAAAATTATTTATAGGGGCGCCTGGGTGGCGCAGTCGGTTAAGCGTCCGACTTCAGCCAGGTCACGATCTCGCGGTCCGTGAGTTCGAGCCCCGCGTCGGGCTCTGGGCTGATGGCTCAGAGCCTGGAGCCTGCTTCCGATTCTGTGTCTCCCTCTCTCTCTGCCCCACCCCCGTTCGTGCTCTGTCTCTCTCTGTCCCAAAAATAAATAAACGTTGAAAAAAAAAATTAAAAAAAAAATTATTTATAGAGATGATTCAGCAGTTGAAATGATGTTATCTTCCTACAGAAAAGATTTTGCTTGCTTTTGTTAGCCAGGTACCTAGAGTCACTAATAACATGGGGTTGTTTTAATCCATTTTGGGCATGAAGATTTTTCTTTGCCATTCAGAACTGAGCAGTTAATTTAATTGTTTTATTCTTAATCCCTCTATTAAGTGTAGCCCCATGACACCCTAATTGAAGCATGACTTATTTACTAGAGACCCCACTGGTGGTGGGCCTTGGTTTCCAACTTTTGCCTTGACAAGGCTTTTTTTTTTTTTTAATAGGCTATTTTTTAAAGCGGTTCTTGGTTCATAGAAAAATTAAGCAGAAAATACATAGAGTTCCCATACAGCTCCTGCCCAAACATACTGACAAAGCTTTTAAGTACGTTGCTCAGTCTACTACTCCTTTGGTGGAATTTATAAGGAGAAAAGTGGCCTTCAATATAAGGCTTATCTTCTAGATGTTTGTCTTTTAGACTTTGGCCTGTTATTTCTTTATTACCTGGTTATTTTCTATTGTCTCCAATCAATTATTTTTTAGTAATTTTTCCAGCTTTTCTAGTTGTTCTCAGTGAAGTGTAGCTTGCTATTACTGACCATAATTATTCCCTTTGTTATAAATTGCTGCAAGTGGATTGCATGTTTAGAAAGGATAGGAAGATGAACCTATTAAGAAAATGGCACAACTAAAACCTCTCCCATTAGTATTGAGGTTTAAAATTTTTACTTTAAAACATGAAACTATCTTGTAGAAATTAGCGGTTTAATTTTTATAATATTTTATTTCAGCTCGCGATGCTGATGAGCGAGAGAAGTGGATCCATGCCTTAGAAGAAACAATTCTTAGACATACTCTTCAGCTTCAAGTAAGAGTCTTTACATAGCTTCTGGATAGTTCGTTAGTTTTTGTTTGTTTACTTTCTGTTTTTTTAAAATAACTGTGATATGATATAATGAAAATTTCTTATTTCTGAGTTGCTTATTCTTGCCTTTATAGTGTTATATTAGTAAAGGTATATTCCCTTTCTTCTGCTTTCTATGGGGTAAAATACTGATTTTTATTTAGAAATAAGACAGTTCAAGGCCATATTCAATGTGAAATTCTGTGTTAATATGTGCCAGATCATTTTTAAATTTAGTATTTATGATTGGTTATTGATACAACTAAATTATGCAGTAATGTATAATAATACATAAGTACTGATGAGTTGACCTACTTTTCTTGTTACTGGATTTGGCAGTTACCATATGTGTTAAGTAGTACTCTTTGGGGTGAAAGTAAAAGGAAAAAAAAGACAAATTGGGTTTAAGAAAAATGTAAATCTGGCTGAAATGTGGTTTGAAGTAGGCACTTAATGTCATGAGGACCCAAATCCACCATTTCTATTTCTAGGCCTCATTTCTTCTGGAGTGCCTTTATTTTTAGATAAGTTCTTTTTGTTGTAGCAATTTCAGCCTCCCATTGTTGAGATGTACAACATACTATCAGGAAAATATTGTAGGAACTCCAAATTCCACAGAAGGTTATTGTTCTTTCTGGACCATAGTAAGACCAATAGGATTAGTGCTGATCACCTTATCACCAGTCATTTTCTTAATCCTGACCAATCACAATTTCACAGTCACATCTTTCACTCCTGGAGCTGGGCTGTTACCTGCTTCACCAGAAACATATTGCTTATAGGGTAGAAGATGGTGCCCACCAAGCAAAGTCATAATAGGGTAAAAAGATGATAGATGACAAAAACAACAAATGTTTACTCCACCATACTGCAGATAGTTTTCCAAGTTCATTCTTAAATGAAGGAGCTTATATTATGGCATTGGAGGATTTTGTTTTAATTATTTTGATTTATAGGGTTGAGTTGTAGAAAACTGATATTTAATAACTCTTTTTCTCTACTGATTTTTGTCCTGTACCAGGAACTGGCTTGATTATACAAAGTGGTATATAGGGCATTGCAGGTCCTACAAGGTGGAAACTCCCCATCACCTGAAACTGTTCAAATAGAGGCTTAAAAAACATTATTCAAGGATGTGGCTATTCAGAGATTATAAGAATGAATATGGAGTTGAACTAGGAGATCTGTAAGTTATTCTTTGAGCTATGCTTTTTAAAAGCAATTTCATAATTTCTGAAGGCTTGCTTTTAGGCAGTTTTATAAATGACTGTGACATCATTTTAGGAAATTTGTGATTCAGTAGGAAGACAAGTGTTTTAAGAATCCTATTAACCTGAATGCGGCAGATGAGATTCCCTCCGTGGTTGGTGAGACTGACATTCAATTCAAGTCCCTCTGTGATCTGTTCTCAACTTGCCTTTCTAGACATTTCTACCATTATACCTCTACGTCAACTTTTTACTAGAGTGCTGCTGCTGTTTACTTAATTTCCTCTGAACGCATCTTTTCATTTCTGGTCTCCACATTCTTGCACATTATGTTTTCTCTCCTCTCTGAAATGCCATCTGCCTCCACTCTGCTTTTATATACCATGGCTTTTCTTTAAAGCCCAGTTCAGAACTGATCTCTTCTGTGGAGCCTCCCCTGACTGACCCCTTCCTACCCATCCCCAAACTCAAAATTATCTCTTTCCTTCGAATGCCATACTTGTCGCACAATTCACTAAGTCCTCATGATATATATATATTTTTGGTTTATCTTTTAAAGTATGTGTTACTCCAGCTTCCCCAATTAGGATGCAGACTCCTAAAGGTCGGGTACCTAGTTTGATCCATTTTTGGAATTTCTGAGTTTTCACTCAGAAGAAGTAACAAGAAGAAAAGAAAAATTTTAAAGTCTTAGACTCTGATAGCTTTGATATTTTAAAATACATGTAATACAAGAGAATATATATTTTTAAATAAAGTTTATGTATGCATAAGATAGGACATTTAGAAATATGTAAGTAAATGTTAATTTGATTGGCAAAAAAGTAAAGATTTTCCTCCCAGAGATAGTGAAGTGTGGTGAAGAACTTGACTCTGGAGCCAGAATGTCTTGGGTCTGTATCCCAGTGCCACCACTTTACATTGAACTTAGTCTGAGTTCCACTGTCCTCATCTATAAAATGAAAACAATAAAAGTACCTACCTTTATAGAGTTGTTTTGATGATTAAATTAGTTAAATGCAAATTTGTTGTAATCATTCCTAGCTATAGTGAGAACTTGATAAATGTTAGCTGCTATTACTAACACAGCAACTACTCTCACCATTTTTACTCCCAGTACCTGACTGACATTCTAAAGAGTGCTTAATAACTGTTAGTTGGATGAAAAATAATTGAAAGAATTAACAAAGAAACAGATGATGTATAGGTTGCTTTTCCATTGCTGTTTATCGAGTACTTTGAGATGTATAGTGTACTATTAGGCACTATGGAGTAGGCACTCATGGAACTCTCTTACAAATGGTCACAGGAGAAGGCTTTACATGTCTTCTTTTTCCATTGAATTTCATCTCTACTTTAGCCATTAAGTGATACTGCTTTGGCCTTGTTGTTACTGAGGGCTGCACTACCTCCATAATATTGAATTTAAAAGTGTTTTCTCTTTGACCACAGTTTTCTTACCTTTACTCTCTATCACTTTACTTCTTCTGAACTTTTCTTATTTTGGTCTGAGCTCTACTTCATTTTTTCTGGCCATTTAATACCTGTCCAATTTTGCTTACGTCATCCTCCCATGTAGACCTTATGCCTGCTTCTCGAGCACTGATTTTGCTATAACCCTTAGAATTTTTTGTCACTTGATGTTTTGTGCTGTATACCATTCTGGTTTCCATTCCCCAAGGCCCCCATTGTTTGGTTTGTCAGCCTCTAGTACTATTAGGGGTCACAAAATTGAGATGGCTGTATTTAAATTTTGTCTAACTGTATGGGGCGCCTGGGTGGCGCAGTCGGTTAAGCGTCCGACTTCAGCCAGGTCACGATCTCGCGGTCCGTGAGTTCGAGCCCCGCGTCGGGCTCTGGGCTGATGGCTCGGAGCCTGGAGCCTGTTTCCGATTCTGTGTCTCCCTCTCTCTCTGCCCCTCCCCCGTTCATGCTCTGTCTCTCTCTGTCCCAAAAATAAATAAACGTTGAAAAAAAATAAAAAAAACAAATTTCTCCTCCTCCCACGTTGTTCCCTTTCCAAATAGAACTATCCCTCATTTCTTAAAAAAAAATAAATAAATAAATAAATAAATTTTGTCTAACTGTAATTGGATTTCTATTTAGCAGTCTTCTTACTGACTCCTTGATTTTCAATTAAATCCCCACAGTGAAATCTTTAAAGTGTGCAGTATCTAACACAGCCTGCTCCCTTCTTTATAGAAAAAGTTCTCACTGCAATAGTTCTTAGTGATTTCACCTATACTTTCTTTCTCTGCTTTGCACATTTCAAAGAAAAATATGCTTACTTTCTCAGAGCTAATACTACATCCATCCTCTTGAATGTATGATGTTTCCTTTGAGACTATGACCTTACTCCCTCTGCCTCCAGTAGCCCTCACCATTTTCATGGATTCATCTAAAACTTTTATGTAGGTGACTTCCCCTTACCTCTCACCCACCCGTTTTTATATATATCTTTTCATATTTGGTTTTAGTCCTACACTCTTTCCTTTTGGATTTTGCCAGTTAGATGTCCCCCTGGAACTCAACCTCAACATGGCTAAATCTGAGCTTGTCATCTCCTTCTTCTTCAAACCCATCTCTTTATCCCATTTTTCTGTTTCTGTTAATGACAGTGTTACTTTCTGAGCCATTGAAGTTTCAGAGTTGAGAGTCCTCTTAGGTGATAACTTCCCACCTGCCAAACTGTGTGTGTGTGTGTATGTGTGTTGTCTTGTCCTTTTTTTTTTTTTTTTTTTTTAAGTAGGCTCCATGCCCAGTGTAGGGTTTGAACTCAAGACCTTGGAATCAAGAGTTGGATGCTCTACCAACTGAGCCAGCCAGGCACCCCAGTGTCTTTTCTTTTTAATAGAATCGCTCATACTCCTCACTTTGACTACCATGTAAGTTGCATCTTGCTAACTCTATTTCTGGTACCCTTGTAATATTCCTGAATTTATTCTCTTCATCTTATAAAAGAGCACCTTTAATAAAAGACCTTAAGGTATCGATAACTGTGAAAAACCTTTAATTATTTACATTTGCCTGTAGGATGAAGTAAAACTTTATTAGGGCATTTCTGTCTCTTTTAATTTGACCCCAACCTACCTTTCCACTTGCTGATCCTACATGTATCTGATGCTCTGCATAGAAATCTTCTCTGGTTCCATGCTTCTACTCATGCTACTCTAAGTCCTCACCATCCTTAGTCCTCAAATTTGCCTCTGAAAGATTAATTCCAGTCATTCAAGACCCAATGCACATATTACCTCTTCATTTCATCTTTCTTATCACTGTAATAAAAAGTAGTCTCATCTAGCCACTCTGGAAAACAGTATGGAGTTTCCTCAAAAAGCTAAAAATAGAACTACCCTATGACCCAATGATTACACTACTAGGTATATATCTAAAGGATACAAAAATACTGATTTGAAGGGGCAAATGCACCCCAGTGTTTATAGCAGCACTGTAAACAGTAGCCAAATTACGGAAAGGGCCCAAATGTCCATTAGCTAACGAATGGACAAAAAAGACACACACACACACACACACATATATGTATGTGTGTATGTGTATATTGTATATATATGTATATATATGCATATACATATACACATATGTATCATATGTGTACATATATACCTATATGCATATGTATATATACATGTATATACATGTATATATATGTATGGATATGTGTGTGTGTGTGTGTGTGTGTGTATATATATATATATATATATATATACATAATGGAGTATTATTCAGGCATCAAAAAGAATGAAATCTTGCCATTTGCAACAATGTGGATGGAACTAGAGTGTATTATGCTAAGCAAAATAAATCAGAGAAAGATAAGCACCATATGATTTCACTCATGTGGAATTTAATAAAAGAAACAGATGAACATATGGGAAGGGAAGGAAAAATAAAATAAGATAAAAACAGAGGGAGGCAAACCATAAGAAACTTAACTATAGGGAACAAACTCAGGGTTGCTGGAGGGGAGGTGGGCATTAAGGAGTGCACTTGTGATGAGCACTGGCTTTTATATGTAACTGATGAACCACTGAATTCTACTCCTGAAACCAGTACTAAAAAAAAAAAAAAATTGCTCTGCCATATAGTCCCTCCCCATGTCTGACTGCTTGAGCTTGAGCATATTCATAGCTTTCTGGTCAGAGTTATAAGAATAAGTCTTATTTTGGATTTTAAAACTGTTTTAGGTTAAGAAATTCTAATTCAGCCCTGTATCAAAACTTTAATTTCTTATTCAACTCATAGTTTGCCTGATAACTCCAACTGAGGACTGAGGAACTTGTATTATTGGGACAATGGAAAGGATTCATTTTTTTTCACTTGTCTTCTGTCTTCTTCATAGGTATTCCTTCTGAGTTAGGACAAGGATATGAAAAGGGAGTACAGGAAAAAAATAGCCCAAGTCTTATATGACTGGTGACTTATGTGTGCCAGGTGCCTAAATATTAGATTTTTTAAATTGGGAGTGGGAGAGAGCCAAAGCATAAGAGACTCTTAAAAACTGAAAACAAACTGAGGGTTGATGGGGGGTGGGAGGGGGGGTAGGGTAGGTGATGGGTATTGAAGAGGGCATGTTTTGGGATGAGCACTGAGTGTTGTATGGAAACCAATTTGACAATAAATTTCGTATATTAAAAAAATAAAAAATAAATAAATTGGAGTTCATCAGGGAATTCTTTGGACATCCTCCCATTGGGATATCCCATGCTACACAGTTCATTGACACAGGCATTTTGTTATTTGCTCTCCGACTAAGCACTTGCTCCCTTCACACCCCAGTTTCTATTTTTGGCAGAACATTTAACATTCTTTTAATTCTTAATTCTGAGTCTCATTGTGGTAGAAAGTAGCCATCTTAAGGAGGATTCCATTATCCTTCTACCTTACTAACCTGATCCCTGGGAAGCTCATGCATCTTTAACACAACAAACTCTAGTTGTAACAGCCACTCCTGCTAAGGCCCCTTTCCATTGCCCTGACTTAGGATAGCTCTAACCATACCTCTGGCACCCAAATTTATTAGATAGGAAGAAAATACCTAATTCAGCAGTTATGCATGTCCCCATATTCTAAGGAATACACATTAATTTCTTTTTCTCCTTATTTTACATCTATTCCATGAAACCACCTGCTGATTTAGTTGCTGAATAAATATCCAAACATGGAGGAAAAAAAGTACTCTCTTACCTCTTTAACCTCTGCTGTAATTTCCCCTCCTTTGTGGTCCATATAACATTCTGGTATGTAGTAATAACAGTAGCAACTAATATTTGAGCATTTCTTATGTGCCAGGAACTATGTGGGCTTTACATGCATTATCTCTTTTAATAATACATTATTGTTTAATTCATCTCCCATTTGAGATTATAAGTTTCATGAGGTGAGAGCAAACCTATCTTTTTGATAGTATTTTTATCATAGCACCTATGTGCCTAGCCCACTAGGCACTGTCTAACTTGAATATGGTTTAAGAAGCAGTATATTATAGTAGAAAATCTGTAGAGTTAGGCTTATCAAGACTTGGGTCCTGGCTCTGCCCTCTTACTAGCTGTATAATGTGGGTTAGTAAGTACTTAATTTCTTTTAAGTCTGAGCTGATCTTTAAAGGTAAGTATAAAGCCTCAATAAAGTCGTGTTCAGATTTATAATATCTCTAATATATTCTACCTTGTATGTAGAAAGTATTCATAAATATTAGTTCCATTCTTCCTTTTATTCTGATTAACTGTAAATTCGTCTAGCATCTCTTGTACCTTTTCCCTTTCCTTCTATCTTTCCTATTTTCCTGTTTTCCCTGCTTCTCTGTGGGTACCTTTTTTTTTTTTTTAAGTTTATTTACTTATCTTGAGAGAGAGCACACATGAGCAGGGGAGGGGCAGAGAGAGAAAGAGAGAGAGGGAGGGAGGGAGAGAGAATCCTAAGCAGCCTCCACACTCTCAGTGCGGAGCCTGCTGCGGGGCTCAAACTCAGGAACGGTGAGGTCATGACCTGAGTTGAAAGCAAGAGTCAGCCATTTAACTGACTGAACCACCCAGGTGCCCCTCCTCTGTGGGTATCTTAAAATTGCAATTAGGATAGTCTGAGGATGTGAGAAGACAATTAAAATCTTCTCTCCTTGCAACTCCTATAGTAGTTTAATTTCCATTAGTCATTCTAAATTTGTATGTTAGCTTGTGTTATCTTTGCATGTATTTACAGCCAACTAAATTAGGATACTCCTTGAAGAGGGGCCATAGGGGCTGTTGAGCTTCTTATTCCCCTCTTCTTAGCCTGTAAGAATCCTTCAGTGGATATTTGCTGAAACTGATTAATGGAGGGAAACTTTTAGTTTATTTGCCCTAGTAAGCTTTAGTACAGACAAAATGCAAGAGATTGCCAAGCAAGGAATTGATCACTGGAAGAAGATAGGATGCTACATCCTGTAGGTTTAGCAGTGTTACCTATACTGTGCAGTTTTGTGAATTATAGCAGCTTGTCTGTATATCATACAGATGTAAAAAAGGTTTATAATCTTCAGTAAACTAGGACCTATTTTAGAAAAAAAAACAAAATAAAACTCTTGCAAGCCCAAAATTCCAGTGTTTCAAGTATTATATATATCATGTTATTTAATGTGGGCAAAAATTAAGCTAGGCATAAACTTCTTATATTTAAAATTTTATACATCCAAAAGAAAATTGCAAGTTAAATACAAACAAAATACAAAGCAATAAAATCTAAATTAACATTTATTTAATGTGATGAATGATACTGCCTTGTAAAAATGGGTCACTACTTACAATGTGAAAATGGTACTGACTGTTAGGGTATAGAATCTTTTTAAGTTTGACATGTATACACTGCTATGGATTGTGATAACTGTCATCTTGCCACTTTTCTCTGTTCTGACTACTGGGAAACCTTCATTTGTACATCACATCCTATGAGGTTATTTGACCTTCACTTCACAAAATATGTCATTTTCATAGTCAAGGCTCTTCTGTGACAAGTAGTAGTACTTGGTGCCAAGTTGATCATAAACAAAATGAACAATGAAATAAGTTGGTACCACTTGGATTTAAGGTTGTTACTGAGATGATTCAGTTTGTGGCTATATAGGTTATAGAAAAAATGAAAACATAGAAGATTGTGGTAGATACTTTTTTAGATTCCAGTTTAAAAACCTTCATGTAGATGTTTAATTGAGTAGTATAGACCTTTATATTTTTTTACATTTATGCTATAAATTAGTTGATATTTAAAATTTTTTCATACTAAATGGCTTCTGTGATTGTTGTTTGGTCCGAGAAATTGGGCTATAATTGTCCTTGTCTATATAGGTTTATGTAGGCCATTGTAGACTGTATCTTAGGTGGTTATCAAATTGGAATTTCATTGCTACTGTCTTGTAATTTTATAATTTTTGCCCTTTACTGTTCATTCATTATCCATTGGCTTTGATCTCAAGCCCCTAGAAAGGACATGATACCTTGTGTAAGAATATGGCTGAGGGGAATAGAGAGGGCTAGTAGAAACCTCACCAGAAATGCCATTGAATCTGTGGGTAAAACCTAATTATACATAAGGAAAATGTGATAGAATTCAGATTGCAAATCATTATTGAAGCTGAAAAATAACAGAACCATTATAGAGCCATTATGAAGGCTTTTTTCAAAATTAGATACTTCGGTCAATTACATACCTGCCAAATTTTGTATTTAAGGTATAATTTGGGATAGTAGCTGAGAAACTGATCTTTAGTATTAGGATACCTTAATTCTACCCTCTTTTCTGTAATGTCTCATGTGCCTTACTGGTTAGCTATAATTAATAGAAATCTTTTGAGTACTATTCTTAGGTGTTAAGCTACTTCACTGAAGATTAGTTTTTTTGAACATATGTTTCAATTTCTCAGTATATAAGTATCTGTTTACCAGCATTGTAGTGTTTCTCCTGTTACCTTAGATTTTATTTTTGTATCATGGAGAAAAATAGATGTGTTTTGTTTTTCTCCATTGAAACTCTTTGTTTCCCACAGAAAATTATTGCAATATATATGTGTCCACCTTTTCCATAGGTGAAGTGGTATGGAGAAGTAGCCAGTTACTTGGGTTTCCTATAACAAAGAAAAATTTCCCTAAGGGCTGTTTCCATAGTCATTGCAATTACTGAGGGTAGATAATCTCTGGCTCCCAAATTGGCATTTAGGATTCTAGGATTCATAATTTTCTTCAGTTCTTTTGTCCAAGCAATGGCCCATCTATCTTAAACTCTTAGGAAACAAAAACAGATGGTCCAGGGGTGCCTGGGTAGCTCAGTCGGTTAAGCATTGACTCTTGATTTCAGCTCAGGTCATGATCTCACAGTGGTGAGATTGAGCCCTGAATCCCAGCGTGGAGCCTGCTTGGGATTCTCTCCCTCCCTTTCCTTCTGTGCCTCCCCTGCGTGCACTAGTGTTTGTGTGCGCTCTCTCTCAAAAAAAATTTTTAAATTAAAAGAACAGATGATTCAGTCTTATAGCTGCTGAAGGTCATTCCTTTAACTGCCAGAAATTTATCATAACTGTGTTTTTATGGAAATCTTTTAGAATTTATTATATATTTTCCTGCCTTCTCTGTATAAAAGTAAGGTTTAAAAATTAAAAAACAAATAGTGCATGTTCACTTCAGAACATATGGAGAATACAAAAAAGTTATGCATTTGGTAAATACCACACAGTTAATGTATTCCATGCACTGTACTAGTTATCGAGGATATAATCGTGAATAAGTGCCGTGTTGTCTTTGACTTTACAGAGTTCAGTCCAGTATAAAGTAGAAAATAAAAATAATGAGGATTGAATTTCTCATTAAAAATGAGAATTTCAATTTTAATTGAAATTAAAATAAAATAATGACATAAGTAAGTCATGCTTCTAAAAATTTTTTTAAATATGTAGAAGTATATAAAATAAAAGTAGTAGTGTTTCCCACACCCTTTCTTTAGAGATAAACACACAGTTTGTTAACTTCCTAATTTTACATGAAGTTGGAGGACATAAAAGCAGGAGCATTTAAAATGAAGAGTAATTACATAATACAAAGCCATCTCATCCATTTTGTAGCAAGGAGCTTTGTACTTCTAACCAAATTTGGCAACTCATGTGTCTTTTTTTTTTAATTTTTTTTTTTTTTTTTTGAGAGAGCGCAAGTGAGCATGAGTTGGGGAGGGTCAGAAAGAGAGGGAGACACAGAGTCCGAATGAAGCAGGCTCCAGGCTCCCCGCTGTCAGCACAGAGCCTGATGTGGGGTTCGAACTCACATACCATGAGATCATGACCTGAGCCAAAGTTGGACGCTCAACCGACTGAGCCACCCAGGCACCCCAGCAACTCATGTGTTTTTAATGAAATCTACAAGTTGCAGAATTTTATGTGTAAAAATTGGGGCACTAGTACCTAATATAAGCTTTTAAAATTAAATAGTACTAAAGGGCTCATACAGTAAAACAACAGCCTTCTGTCTCTGCTTTCTCTGTTCTGCTTGCTTTACTAGCCATTTTCAGGCTTTTTAGTTGTTTGTACTGCTATTTTCATAGTATAATACCTGGCATTTCATTCATTTAACAGATATTTATTAAGTACCCAATACATGTCAGTCCCTGTGTTAAGAAGATACTAAAGATATATTGGTGAACAAGGCAGTACACTATCATAGCCATTGTGTGGTTTATAAAGGGTGTTTATTCCTAACCTTGAACCAAATAATTCTTCTGTTTGATAATGCACTGAGAATTGCAAATAAAATAAACTTTTGGAACATGGTCACCATGGTCACGAGATAGTACAGACTGCTTCTACCATATGGCAAGTGGTGTTTCGATTCCATATGACCAAAGTTTCTATGTGGAAATTTGAGACTTTTGGATACTGGTTAAATAGTGGAGCTGCATGTCCTTCTTCCAAGAGTTGTCTCTTAATGTTACCTGTTCCAGTCATTTGGCCTGAGTTGCAAAGCAAATTCATAGGTATATATTCATATACTATGAATATAAATGTAATATATACATAAACATAATTGAGCCCTCTAGCAGAATATTTTTGAAAGTAGTGGATGAATTCTGTATGGTTAAAATTTTCTTTTCATCTTAATAGCTGTAGGTAAAATTGGCCTATTTTTTGCTTGACCTCTTGCCATTTGAAAGACCCCCTCACCCTGAATCTTTGTGTTTTTATTTTTCTCAGGTTGTTTTTTGTACTCCTTATTCATCCTATTGTATTCTTCTTTATCTTGAACAAAAACAGAAGTACTAATTTAATCACATAATAGCCTTAGTTATGTAGTTCAAAGATAAGTATTGAAGACTTTTTTTTTATGCATAGATTGGAAATCCATTGCTATATATGGGTTTAAGGCATTGGTCCCTTAACTTTCTTCTGAAATAATTTGTAGATTTTTTAAAACTTTTTTTTAATATTTATTTTTGAGAGAGAGAGAGACAGAGCGTGAGTGGGGGAGGAGCAGAGAGAGAGGGAGACACAGAATCCAAAGCAGGGTCCAGGCTCTGAGCTGTCAGCACAGAGCCTGGCGCAGGGCTCGAACCAACGAACCGTGAGATCATGACCTGAGCTGAAGTTGGATGCTTAACTGACTGAGCCACCCAGGTGCCCCAATTTGTAGATGTTTTAAAAAACAATTTGAGTTGCCAAATTTGCTTATGAGTCCTCCAGTTTCTTGAGATAAAATGGGTCAAGTTGCCCTGTATCACGTAATTATTTTTCATCTTAAATAGTACATCTTTCATGCACATTAACTTTATGCTAGGATTAGGAAAATGAGAACTATATGTAACAAATAGTTATCTCTAGCATGAAACTAGATGAACGGGTAGACTTTGGATTGTAGCTGTGGCCTCTTTAAATGTGTAACTAGAATGTAGAGTTTTATACACACACACACACACACACACACAGTAGAAGAAAACTCAATTGTCTTAAGAGACCATCATAACTCATATATTCTATTGCCATTACCCCTAATCTTAATACTTCAGCTTATTAATAAAAAAAAAAACTAATGATAATCAGGTCCACTAAAATCTTACTAGAACTTTACTATTTACCCTATATTGTCAAAAATCATAGTGCATTATATTTTGAAATGACTGACCGATGATGATGATGATGATGGTGGTGGTGGTGGTGGTGGTGGTAGATTTGGAGAACACTTTTTAAAAAAGTGTGACACTTTGATAGACACTGTTAAATATGAAGTCACTGATGACACCATGGGTCTTTCTGTCTAGTTGGGGAGATAAGACATAAGCACATGATGGACCTGGTAAGCAAGAAACATATAAATAAGTATTATGTCTCTTATGGGGTTAAACAGTACAGTACACAGAATTAGAGATGGAGGCTTTTTTCCCCTGGAGAACTGTTGGATCAGCCAATATTGAATTACATACTTTGGGCTGCTCAAGCACAAAACTGCTAGAAAGGCAGATATTAAAGGAAAATGTTAAAGGGTGTTAGTGAAAGTTGCTAGACATTGACCTTGTCCATCTGGCAAAATTCATGTATTTTTCTACATCACTGCTTATGGTTTGATATTTATCATACAATTGATGTTTATTTTCATAATCTATTAACATAGAAAATCCATTATTAAGCATTTAATATGTGCCAGGCATATGGCTAAATATTGAGGATATAATGTTGAACCAAATCAGATAGATCCTTGCCTAATTAAGCTTACAGTCTAGTGGTGAACATGAACATTAATGAAAGAATAATGCAAATAGAGCAGTGGTTGGTGGGATTGACTGCTTGAGGGGCTTAAGGGAAATCCTGGGGTGATAGAAATATTCCGTGTCTTAATTGTGGTGATTACATGTATGTATACATTTATCAAAATATGTTGAACTGTACATCTAAAATAGATGTTTTATTTTATGTAAATTATCTCATTTTATGTAATCAAAGAGTATTTTATGAAATTAAAAAGAGTATTTTATTTAATTAAAAAGAGTAACTCAAATACATGTAAAATTATAGCTGTGATAAGTTTTGTAAAGGAGAGTTATAGGGGCCATGAGAACATAATAGGAATTCACATAGGTGGGGAGGATAAGATGATGAATAGCAGTAAATTGAAGATTTGTGTCAAGTGGATAAGTGTAAAAGAAGTAACAGCCAGCTCCAAGGCTATGAGCTTGGAAAGTCCATGGCAAATTGAAGAAACTTGAAAAAGGTCATTATGTGAAATGCAAAAAATGAAGGAGTGGAAGGTGTAAAATGGACTAAGGGTGTTAGTAGAGCTAAACTTTGTAAGCCATTGTTAAAGACTGAATTGTATCCTAAGCACATTGGAAAGCAGTTGAAGTTCTTTGGTTGTGGTAGGGGGTGAGGAGGGGGTAAATTGGCTTTGAAAACCAACTACTGTGGCTATAGTGTTAAGACTGAATTGGAGGAGCTAGGGTAGATTCAGGAAGTTTATTGCAAAAGGCCCAGACCTATAACCGAGTGGTGGTAATGGGGAGAGGTGGGCATAATTGAGAATGTATTGGGGAGGTAAAAATGATGGAACTTGATGGATTGAAGGTGGAATGAGAGAGGCAACATGGACTGTCCAGTTTATGGTTTGCATATTAGAGTGGATGGTAGTGGTTATCGTTTACTGACATAGAGGGAGTACTGGAAGACCAGGGTTTTGAAGCATGGGTTTGGGAAAAAGAGATTGTGTTTGGTATTGGGCATTTTGGGGGAAAAAAAATTTACATTAAACTGTACGTATCTTGAGTGCAGCAAGCATTTATTGAGCCTTCTGTGCAGGGCACACTATGCTAGTTGTAGGGGACAGCAACAGAGCTAGAAAAATTAAGGTGCTTAAGAATTTAGTAGTTGCAGATATACAAATAACCAGAAAGAAAAATAGTAAGGGAAAGAAAAGGAGATTGTCCTCCGGAGCAGTAAGTTAATCATTTATGCCTGTGATTCCCTGCATTTTGGATAATTATCTGTTAAGGTCCTCTAAATTCGAACTTTTGATCTAATGTGAAGTTATGCCATTTAGTTTCTTGAAGCATCTTCACAAACCACCTACATTCCTTATGGAGCTGTGGCATAACAGCAGGCCTACGATGTTTCCTGTATTAATAAAACAGGCACCCACGCTTTTGTTTACTGATGAAGTATCTTCCCCCCCCCCCCCAACTCCTTCCCCCCAACCCCCCCGCACGCGACACAAACAACTTTGCGGAAGTAAGCAAAAGCAGCGAGATGAAACTTGGTTCCACAGCTGCCAGATTTTTAGATAGTAAACTAGAAGTCGGTGGGTGTAGGTGGAGCAGTTTTTCGTCGGTAAATTCTTCTCCAGTCGCCACGTTATGGGAATTCCTGGGGCTGAAGTTCTCAAGCCAAGCCCAGCTCCCTTGAGCAGTGACCTCCCTTTCCTAAGGAGTCCGTGGGCTCAGCTGGCAGCAGCTGCACGTCTCGAAACATAGGTCCTGCAGCAGGCTTGGGTTCCCAGCTCACAGCCCCCGAGGGGGGCCCCGGGCTCCGTGAGGAAGCAGCAGGGGTAAGGTCTGGGCAGGAAGGCAGGGGCGCAGGCTCTCCGGTGCCCACCGCAGCTGCCCGTCCCTCCCGTGAGTAGACGTCTCCCTCTCGCCTCTCCACCCAAAATTGGCCTAACGGCCAATCATCAGCCGCTCACCTCTTTTACAGCAGGTGACCTATGGCCAATCGCCAGGGGTTTCTTTGCCAGGAGCCGCCAGGGCCAGCCAATCGGTGCGGCCCTTAGGCCCGGGCGGGGGGCGGGGCAAGAATGGGGGGCGGTTAAAGGGGTGTCCCGGGGGACTGGCGGAACCTGAGTGGAGAGACTTCCCTGCATTCTGGGGGATACGGATTGGGGGAGAGAAAAGGGGTGCTTGGAAGAGGCACCTAGTTCCCTCCTCTGGAGGCACAGAGGGCGGGGGCCTTGGCGAATGGCTTTCTTGCTGGCCACTTGCGGAGTGAGTAGACCCAGAGGGTCTGGGAAAGGGGCCGGCCCCCACCCCTGAGTCCCCGGGGTCCCTGCTGCCTGGCCGGGCCGGGCCGTGGGCGCGAATGTCGCTCTCTCCCCGCCTCCTTTCCGCTGCCCTCTGGGGTGAGTAGGACGACGTGGCCACCGAGGCCCTCTCTTCTCGGGGAGCTCTCCTCACTTCTTCGGCTGAGATGGGTTGGAGGGTGAGGCTAGGGGCCTCTTGTTCCACAGAGAGGTCATTCGCCACCAAACCAGACTGGAGGGTATCTCTTCCCCTTTTTCTCATTTCTGTGGAACTCACTTTCCTTTTCGAAAGCTCTCTCAAGATATAAACACAAAAGTTAAGCTTTCTCGTAGTGTGAAAGCTTAATTTTGACCAGTTGCCCATTAATAGAATCTCCAGTTGCAGGCCAAACATTTTATTTTTGGCCCTGTTGTTCTTTTAGCCTCGCCTAGTATTTTTTGTGTGTAATAATTATAGGTGCTATTATTTGTGTGTGTGTGGGGGGGGTGTTTTTATTCTTATTTGGTAGCTTGTACAAAAAATTAAAAACTTTGGAGTAATATGGGGTTCTCAGAAAAACTGGAGGTAAAGGTTTAGGTTCTTAGCACAACTCAGTAATGCAAAGTTGAATATAATGAATAGGGTAAAAAGCATGTTTGAATCATGCAGTTTTTTCAGCATTCATACCGTACTTCACAAGTATTTTTGTTATGAAAGAGCTGTATTGAGCCAGAAAACTTTTTGCTAATTTGAAGTAACATTTGGTTTTGCTTGTCCGTTAAATTGTTTACTTTTAGCTGTGTTCAGGAAATTAAAAACCAATCAAGTAATTATTTCTCCTACTTTTCAGTGGAGAAGTTTAGGCATGTAGTTGCAGTTTTAAGAGCTTTTGTAGTGATATTTAAATTGGAAATTTTCAAACACTGTTTGTGAATCATTTCTCAGAACATTGCCTGTGTTGAATTAAGTGATAAAACCCTTTAAGGATTAGGATCAACATCTTTCATCTTCTTTTTTTTTTTTTTTTTTTTCAACGTTTATTTATTTTTGGGACAGAGAGAGACAGAGCATGAACGGGGGAGGGACAGAGAGAGAGGGAGACACAGAATCGGAAACAGGCTCCAGGCTCTGAGCCATCAGCCCAGAGCCTGACGCGGGGCTCGAACTCAGGGACCGCGAGATCGTGACCTGGCTGAAGTCAGATGCTTAACCGACTGCGCCACCCAGGCGCCCCCATCTTTCAACTTCTTAAAAAAATTTTTTTAGCTTTCATTTTTTGTGCAGCTTAGCAAGAGACAAATAAAATAATATATTACCTTCCCTAACTCAGGGAAAATATAAACCACCAAAACTCGGACTTCTAGTCTGAGAGCTTAAATGAGAAATAAGGAATATCACAGACAAGCCAGATCTGTTTCCAAGTGTCCTGAGTTTGGTTTTGACAGAGATGGCATTATGCTTGAAGTGCCTCTCAATAAATACTAAGCTGCAAAGGCTCTTGGTCACATCCATTTTGATATTTCTAAAGTTCTAGGTGGATTTTTTTTTTAAATTTTTTTTTTCAACGTTTATTTATTTTTGGGACAGAGAGAGACAGAGCCTGAACGGGGGAGGGGCAGAGAGAGAGGGAGACACAGAATCTGAAACAGGTTCCAGGCTCTGAGCCATCAGCCCAGAGCCTGACGCGGGGCTCGAACTCACGGACCGCGAGATCGTGACCTGGCTGAAGTCGGACGCTTAACCGACTGCGCCACCCAGGTGCCCCAGGTGGATTTTTTTTTAATGCAAAAAGATTGTATTCAGTAATAATCTAATCAGCCATCCCCAGATGATATGAAGATCCTATCAGGGAGTTTATGTTTGATTCAACCAGGAAGGAGCATCATGATCCAGCCATATTCTGCTGATTGGAAAATCAGGCTGTTGCATGGTGTGCAGTCTGTTGCTTGAAGAAGATAATACCAGGCTTTTATTCTGAAAGCAAATTCTAGGGTATACCCCTGAGATATGTTGAGTTCTATCAGTGCCTAGACTTTGTAGTATGGAATGATAACTGATGTTTATGTGGATTCTATAGAAAAAGACAGTTTTAATGTAGTTAGCCTATTATATTCAGCAAGGTTTTTCAATAAAGATTTAAACAAAGGTTATGTTTGAAAGAATAGTTCTTAGCGTAAATATATAATTAAGCCAAGTAAGTCTCCCTAAATATGTTACTTATTTATATCTTAAAGTTTATTTATTTTGAAAGAGCACAGAGGGTGTGGGGGTGATGGTGTGGGGAGTGTGACAGAGGATCTGAAGAGGATCAGCTCTGTGCTGATAGCAGAGAGCATGATGTGGGGCTCCAACTCATTAACAGTGAGATCATGACCTGAGCTTAACCAGATGCTTAACTGACTGAGGCACTGAGGCGCCCTGCCCTCTCCCTAAATATTTTAATTAATTGAAGTTCCACCATACATAGGTAATTAGTCATTTAAAGCTGTTTTCCATCTCCCTTATTCATGTCCAGTCACCAGATCTTGTTAAATTTGCGTTAGTAATATCTCTTGGATTTGTCCTTGTTTCCCCACATGATAATGCTTTAATTTAGGCTTTCATCATCTCTTACCTAGACCTTTGCAAAACCTTCTAACTAGTCTTCCCTCTCCTCACATTATTTATCTCTAATCAGATCAGACTCAGTCATCAGTGCTTAAAAATCTGTTTTGAATCCATTTTGCCAAAGTCAGCTGTCTGTCAAGTCCAAGGCCCTTCACAGCCTGGTCCTAATTTATCTCTCTTTAGTCTCAACTTGGCTAGCTGCAGGTGCTCTACCCAAGTTATCCACTCCAGCACTGTGAACTGTTAATTATTTAGAACATGACTTAGCCTCTCAGCTCTTTGTCCTTAAACAGCCTTTCCCTCTTGCTTAGAATTATAATTGCTTAGAATTCTAGCAAGTGATAAACCTCCAGTTCTTCCTTTCACTTACAGCTCACATCTTACTTTTTCTCTGAGGTCTTCCTTCAGACAGAGCCGGTTAGAGTTGCTCTTGTCCTTTGTCTGTGTGCCACTATAGCACTTTGTTAATATCTCTGTATTTGAGCCTTCATTGGATTGTATTGTAGATTTTTTGTTCACATGTCTGATTCTTGCATTACACCCTGACCTCCAGAGGTCAAAGGTCTTTACTCATCTTTGTATCCCCAGGGCCTTTGTCTGTAGTCCAGTGCTTGGCACATAGTAGGTGCTCAATGAATGCTTGTTAAATGGTCAAAATATATGACTTAACGATGTCCTAAGTGTGCAAACTCAAACTTAGCTTTATCCCCTGTGAGGTAGAAATATTTCCTAAGTCACCAAGCTCCCTAGTTGCTGCCACTTCTGAGAGACAGGATTGGAGAGAATATTTAGAAACAGTGTTATAAATGGTGAGCAGATTCCTAGGCAAACTCCCTCTGCCCCCCAGTCTGTATGATCTCTGATGTATTTTGAAGAATACTGATTACAGTACCAGCACTAATTAGTTCTATGGTAGGTAGTATCGTAGGAAGTCAGAGTATGTTGCTTGGAAGGGGTGAAATTTGAGCTCATTCCAGAAGATTAGGTAATGATTAATTATATTTGCTGTTTTCTGTATTGTCCTTAAAGATGTCCTTTGGAGACCATGATAGTACCTGGCACATAGCATATTCATTGAATATCTGTGTCGTGAAGAAATTGTTCCCAGGTGTGAGAGAGAGAGAGAGACAAAGACTTTACATTGGAGTTCATTTATTTCTGAAGACACCTTTAAGAACTTTGCTTCTTCGCTATATTTTATCACCTCCTTTTGTTTTTTCCAAAATGTGCCACTTTAGTCAAGTTATTCTGCTTACTCCATTGTTTCTTTGCATTCTCTGCATTCCAAAGCATGTTTTAAAATCTGGTTACATTGGTCTTTCTCACTCAGTTTCAAGGTTATACTAAATGATAGTCTGCTTGTATTTTAACATTCTTTGTTGTATTGTGCAGGACTTGGCTGCAGGTGGAACCTACAAGTTCTTATTGTCTTTATTTAAATGAAATTAATTTTTTATAAAAGTAAATAAGTGGACTCCAGGTTTTTCCAGTGCAGAAAGGTTATTTACTCACTTGATGAACATGCTTATTTACCTGGAGATACTGGCTTTACAGGCTCCTAGAGTTGGAAGGGATCTTAATGTTATAACACAACCTCTACCTATTTTTATAGTGGAAAAAACAGTTTCAGAGAAGCCAAAGGACTAGCCCAAGGTCACAGTTAGAGGCTAGATTAACTAGGCCTAGAGTCCTATGATTCTTGCTCTTTTGACTATAGAGAGAACCAGAGTGCTAACCTGCTGCTGTTCTCCATCCTTTGCTCTCCTACCTCCCCAAACCCTAGTAATTTTTCCAGTTAAGCCACTAATTTTGATTTCTTTTCAGATTCAGCATCTGAATCTGAAAAACATGTTCTCCTTCCAGAGCATATTGTCCCTCATTTGGCCTCCTTCTCTTTACAGCCTCTCTATGCTTATACTAGCCCCTGAGTCTAAGGATGCTTTTTCTGGTTATTTTCCATTTTCCTGCAGATTGATTCTTTGCCCTTCTCTGCTCTTTGCTCAGGAAGGCTGACCTTTACAGCCTGTGTCACCTGAGGCTCTTTTTCCTTTGGATTCTGGTTGGGGTTAGCCAGTGGGAATGGGAGGTAGTGACAGACGATGGAAGGAGGAAAAGAGAGAGCTCTTGCAGACTTTATTCCTCTTGCTACTCTGTTTTGATGCATTTCTGGCAGTGGCTATGCACTATGTTAGAGCGTCCTTTGATTAGCTCCTCCTCCAGTTCATCCTAGGTAATGTTTCCTTCCTTGTTCCTTTAGGCTTGAGGTGGTGAAGGCTTCCTGCTGTTCCTCATTCCTGGGTCCAGCATCCCTTGTTAGTTTACTTAACCCTGCTCTCATTTCTATAGCCCCATCATTGAAGAGAAGTTCAAATACTCCATTTCATTATGATGTTTCCTGCCTCTGGCCACTGCTATAATACTTTCCCCCTCACATGTCAGTCCAAATCTTGTACTTCACAGTGCTACCTCTGTGAAACCTTTCTTATCCTCTCAACTTTCCCCTCTGATCTCTTAGCACTTTTCTCATAACACTTATTTTACCACGTTTGAATCAATTATTTGTAGACAGATGTTTATCTTACAGATTTGAAACTCTTAGGGCACGGTCTACATCTGATTCATCTTGGCATCTAGCACAGTGCCATAGTCAAAAAAGATACCCAATGAATAAATCATTATTGTAACACTGAATTCCAACCCTAGAACGGTATAACTTTCCTCAGCTTTTTGAAATTAGAGTGTTCTTATGAAATCTTTCCTAAGTCAAAATGGTGTAAAGTGAAGAAGCAATTACCATAAATTTAAGTGGAAAGATTTCTGAAGGATCTCAGACCCTAAAAATAACCTCTCAGACTTTTCTGACACTTTAGGTCGTCTTGCTAATGGATGCTCAAGAAATTTAGATAAAGCACAAATGCTCACAGATACAGTTCAAGCTGTGGCAGCATAATGGCTGAGATGCTTAGTGTAGTTCCCAGAGAAGGAGCTTGGTGGTGCCATTCTTGATTGTGGTATTTGCTGCCTCTAACAGCTTGCTGCAAAACAAATGTTGAATGCCGTTTTTGCTTTGTGCCTTTTTTCATAAAAGCAGATACCCTCTTCAGATATCTTTTGGTTAGCGAAAATAAGTACTGATGAAGGTCTTGTGAAAGCAAAGTGGTAAGGTGGACTTTTGAAAGATCAGGGGATACCTGCATGTGTAAAACTGCTCGTGAGAAGATTTGGCATGAGAAGAATGAGGTTTTAGAGGGGTAAGTCAGTTGTCATTGCCTGGTCTTGTTTTTTGTTTGTTTGTTTTTGTTTTTAGTTTATTTATTTTGAGAGAGCATGTGGGTTCATGAATTGGGGTGGGGCAGAGAGAGAGGTAGAGAATCCCAAGCAGCTCTGCACTGCCATTGGAGAGCCCGACACGGGGTTTGATCACACGGACCAAACCATGAGATCATGACCTGAGCCGACACCAAGAATTGGACGCTCAATCAGCTGAGCCACCCAGGTGCCCCTGCCTGGTCTTGTTTTTTGTACTGCCTGTACAATACAGTGTCTTATCTGTTATTTCTTTTTTTTATTTAAGAAGTTTTACCTAGCCATAAAAAAGCCAGCTTCCATTCTTGTAAAATAATAAATCCTTTAGAGTAAACAAGTTATTTATGCTTTTTTCATGATACACTGATTTATAATTTCTTTGATTACTTTTTATGTTTAAATGCTAACAGGTAGGGACATTTCAGAATTCCTTCATTTGCAAAATTTTTATTGAGCACCTCTACAAACCAAGCACTGGCCTTGGATACAGTTGAGAACACTGAGTCCTGTCCTGATATATTCTAGTTATGTTTTAGACCATCTTGATAGATTTGTGACCACAATTAAACTAAATTAGGGTAATTTTCTATGACACTTTTAACAGCTTTAGCAAAAGCTGAACCTGTTCTGTTTAATGTTCACTGGCAGCTAAAATGAGATATACAAAAACTGCTTTGGCATATATGATTTTTAAGGGATATATGCCAAACCAATTACAGTATTTATTCTTTTTCAGTGTTGTTGTTCTATTTTTGTTTGGTTGGTTTATGTGAGATTTAAGCCTTTTAGTACTTGTCTGTTGGTCTGACTAGTTCATCATTTAGCTCCTGTTAGATATTGTTTCATTTTCAGTGTGTTATGTTTTGCCATACAGAGAGATCCGGGTTTGTTAGAGGAATATATCAAGTTTTGTTTTTGAAAACATTTCATAATCAAAATTTCAACAACTATTATGCTGTGAGAATTCTGCAGTTATTTCAAAAGTTGACCTACTAAAATACCCAGGTTAAGGATTCATGTGTTTGAATATGAGTTTCTGTTAGTTATGCTTAGAGCAAATATCCAGTATTTACCTAAACCTTTCATTTCTGTGGGCCCTTAACAATAGTGAGACTTTTTTGCTTTCCAGAATGCTGTTAAACCGCATACTAGGTAGTAGTCTGAGGTTGGGGAAAGGAAGAATGTATTTTTTCCATCCCATTCTAGTTAGTCACTCAGAGCTTATATAAATCTTGGAATGAGTTAACCTGTGACTTGTAAGAAAGAGATGGCCAATAGCCTGACAGCTAGTGTGTGAAAAGAAAAGCTTTGGCTGATTGCCACCATCACATGGTCAAACAGGGCTTTGTTAGAGGGAGTGATGTAGTGGGTGTTTTTGTCTTTCATGAGTTTGCTTTCTTGAATGTTGAGTTATTATGTTATTGGCAGGAAGGATATAGAAAAAAATAAGTATTCTGCTTTGTTTTACTGGCTATTTTTCTTCTTGGCATTTATTTCAACATAGTGTTGATTGCTAATTTTTTAGTGCCCCCCCCCTTTTTTTTTTTGCTAGTTTGTGCTTTTGATCTGTAAATGATGTTATAAATCTGTTATGCTACATTTTGCTTGGAAAGGTGTACCTGAGCAGCTGTATTGTCAAATTTACTCTCAAGACATTTTACGCATTTATAGATAATTGTAAGAGAATAATTTTGCAAGCTAAAACACTAATAAAACTTTTGAAAAATATTTATAAACCTGCAGTTTCCAAATATTTTTACATGTTTTTGAATTAAAATAAATATATACTTATTTTTAAAAATCAGAGACAAGTGAATGTATAAACTAAAAACTATACCAGTCCCTGTCTCATATACCCCCTTTCCTTAATCCCCATCCCTGGTAATAATACATGATGTATTTCATGTGTTTTGTTACTTGCATTTTATTTCAGAGGGGAATATGTGTATAAATAAGATAACTTTTAAAAAACGTAGATTTTATATTATTTACGTCTCCATTTAGCTAGCATAAGGTGAGCACCCAGTTAATATTAATTACCTTGAGTTATGTTAAAGCCTTACTTCTGTAATTGGCTTTCTACATTGAGAGCCTTTAACCTCGTTTTTCATTTAAAACAATGTTTTAAGTAATTTGCTGCATTCTGACAACTCAGAGGCAATCTCACACACTTTCCAGGATGCTAGCTACATTCTTTATAGAGAAGGAGCCCATACAATTTATTGTCCAGACTGGAACACTTTTGAGATTGAAGGAGGCTGCTAATAATTTTTTTCTGAGACAACAGGCATAAACATTGATTACCCCAGATGAACAAGGATATGTGGTCATCCTATTCATAAACTTCAGGTTTTTATTTGTTGTATTTAGTTTTGATAGGACTTTTTATATGACTTTATTGAATAAATTGAGAGAACTCTTGGAAAAACAAGCTATCAATGATTTAAAAACAGAGGAAAATGGTACAAATCCCAAACCTCTTTTGTGCAGTTGTAACCAAGTCATTTTATGCAGTCAGTATTAGTGTTTCCTTCTGTAAGTTCTTAGGTTACATATAGGGTCAGCATTAGATGAAGAGATCATGAAGAATAAGCAGTTGTGCTAAGAGTTATGATTCAAGTTCATGAATTTTGACACCGATGTCTGTACATAAAAGGAGTTCTCTTTCCCAACTGTATGAGCAATTCACGTTTGCTTTGTGGTATATATATTTTTTAAACAGAAACTTAATACTATGCATAAGCCATTTTTTTAAACTTAAAAGTGATTCCCTTTTTAAAGAGCTGATGTACTTTTAAAAATCAGTTTATTTTATGGTGAAAAAGGCTTTCTCTATGTTGTTTGACTCTTTGTGACCACAATAATAATTCAGTACAATTTACCTTTTGTGATTCAGGCTTAATACCCAATACTTTCCTGAAAATCTCATATGGAATTTTTTTTCTGATCTATTTTCTATAACTGTATTTTATGACTTGTTTTGTGTATTGCTCATATCTTTATTACTGTTATCTTCAGAATTTATCAACTTACTGTTTTCCTTTTTTAAAGGAACATTAAATACAATTTCACTTAGGCTTATATCCTTTTTTGATTATGGGTCTCTATTAAAATTGCATATGTTTTATGGTATTATCTGGTTATTAATCAGTTTTGTTTTTATCAAATATTCATTGAGTGCCCTCTTTATGTTAGGCACTAGTTAGGCCCTGGAGATAATGAATCCTGGTTATTTATGATTCCAGATTATGAAGAGGAAGTAGAAAACTTACTGCTGTGTTACTTTACAGATATTCTTTCATTTCATTTATCCAACAACTTTGAATGGTTTGTTATTATGCCCATCTCTAGATGAGAAAATGGCAGTGGGGAAAGTAGCTTGGCCAGATCATGCAGGTAATTGGTTAGGAAGTTGCAGATTCAGGATTTAAAACTAGATCAGTCTGACCTTAAAGCTTGTGCCCATTTTAGCTACCTCAAGCTTCTTCAGGCAGTTTTTCTATTACATTTTAGTGCTCTTATGCCATGAATTCTTTTCAGACATTATTGTGATTTAAGAGAAAAGTTTAACGGGTTTAAGTCAAAGGACTGGGTTGAAATCCCAATTAAAGAAAACTCCTGCCTCATGACTTGGGTAAATGCTTATAAAAATAGGGTTAATGTCTGTCTACCTTACTGTCTTGTGATAATCAAATGAGAAAACTTATAAAGTATCTACCAGAGGACCTAATACTGTGAAAAGATTTTAATATAGTACATCCATGGTGAATTGATGGTGTTAGAACTACAGAAAAAAACCTTATAGGATATTCTTGGGGTACCTAGCAGTGCTGGTAAGTTAACTATAGCTACCATGTTGATAAAAGAGAACTTGCTTTGGAGCCTTAGGTTATCAGAACATTGACTTAAATGGAAAATAGCGTGAAGTTACAGTGGAGGAAAGTATTTAGTAATAGGCTCAGTTTTGTTGACAATTTTGAATTGATAATCTTCACTCCAAATGAATTGATACTGGAGTAGTCTTTAGGATTAAAAATAGAAATTCTTCCCTCAGAAATTCCTTTAGGTGAGGTGAATAAACCACAGAGACAATAGGGATTATAAATGTTTTCAGGTTTTCAGCAATCCAAGAAAATCACAGAGTAGTATACTTGACATAAAATCATAATCTGATTAATATTTCTGGTTTCTTTAGTATACTATTTTCATCATTAAGCCAACTTTTAAGTCATTTGATAAGGAGACAAAATGGTGTCATTTCTCAAAAAACTTAATTTGCAAATACATTTCTAAGGAACAGAAAAGCCATTAAGTTTGCATAAAATATTCTTTTTTTTTTTTTAATTTGCCACTTGCTGCTCACGTACCTACTTTTCCTCTGAATATTCAGTTACAGGTTTTTCTCTTATTATTCCTTTACTTAATTATTGATGTCAGACTCACAGCATGGTAAAGTAACTTTCTATTCTCTCTTTTCCTTACTTTTATGGAAGATCAGTACCACACTTGCTTTTTTCCAGTCTTCTGGTATCTCTCCAGTTCTTGAATTTTCAAAAATAATTGTAAGTGATTGAATTGTAAGTATGCTCTATACTTCTTTCATTGGATGAAAGCCTATCTGTGATGCATGTCATCTCAAATTGCTAATTGTGAACTTAAACTTTCCAAATACTCTCATATTTTATCAAAACGACATTTCTGCAAAGTTTTCATTATTTTAATTATCGGGTGTGTATTTTGCTAGTTTTTAAAAAATCATCTACTTTTGTCTGGATTCATGTTGTGTTTTTTTTTTCATTAGGAGGCTTGTTTTCTTTGGTGTTTTTCCTTTGTTAAATTTTTAAGCTGCTACTCCCCTTTACAATTCTACTGTTGATAACTTATTCTGTTTTCTTGTTATTCTGAAGTTTTCTGTGAGATTTACATGGTCTGATTTCTCTAATATATTTTCCTTTTCTCTTTTTGCAACATATTTTTATTATATACTATTCCTATATAAGAGAAAGCAGAGTATAGAGTACTTAGTCCTTTATGTTTTTGTTGTAAAATAAGATTTGATATGAAAATAATTACTCATTTGTTAATTTCACAGTGTTATTTATTCAGCCATAGCCCTTCCTGTTCTGTGTTAATCTCCTCCGTTCCTCAGATTACTCATGACTTTCTTATTTCCCGATTCTGACCTCAACAAGACCTTTAACCACCTTTTACCACTTTTACCTCCACTGTTCATTACTCTTCCTCTGTCACCAGGAATTACTTTAAAAGCTCTTAACTGCCTGCCTCAAAAATTGCCTCCTGTACTATTTTACTAAAAGAGTACCTCTACAAAGCAGTTACCGTTCATATGTACTTCAGTTTTAAGGACGTCCTTGCAATACTTTTTATTTTTTAATGGAGGTGAAGCATTTGGTTATGTGTGTGTATAAATAGTGTTTAATGGCCCCAACTGAAGTCATTAATAGGGATTCATTTAATTTTGCTGACATTTGTTAGCTTTGAAGTGCTTTCTGAGAAGAGAAGTGATGCTATTCAATATAAGTATTAGGAAGATAGTAGGAAGTACTTATGTACAGCTCTGAGGCAGTCTGATGTTCTTCTGGCAGTCTAGATATTATTTTTGAAATTGGGCCAAATGTTTCTCTCTTTATATATTTTAAACTGAATATATAGATCTTGGCTGGTGTCGAATCATTTTTTTACTCTTTTTATACAGCTATAAAGTCTTGATTTTATAGCTTCCTTTATTAGCAAAGGATTCTTTGTTGTTGTTGTGATTTTTGTTTTTAAAATGTTTATTCATTCATTTTGAGAAAGAGAATAGGGAAAGGGCAGAGAGGGAGAGAGAAAGAATCCCAACCAGACTCCACACTGCTAGCGCAGAGCCTGGTGCACTGCTCGAAACCCCAAACTGTGAGATCATGCCCTGCGTCGAAACCAAGAGTTGGGCACTTAACCAACTGAGCCACCCAGATGCCCCTATTAGCAAAGTATTCTTGAAAACTAGAGACTGTTTTGTTTTTAGTATATTTGCCACATAAAGGGGCTTTTTTTTCCCCTTTTACGTTGATTTCTAATTTTATGGATGTATGTAACTTACAGGTTTCGTTTCTTTTGTTCCAATTTAATTTCTTTTACATCACAGATCATTTGCCTTTACTTCTCTGTAATAGTTGTGTTTAATTTAAACTTTAGGTTCACCTGGGTGGCTCAGTCGGTTGGCTGTCTGACTTCGGCTCAGGTCATGACCTCACAGTTCCTGAGTTCGAACCTTGCATCGAGCTCTGTGCTGACAGCTTAGAGCCTGCAGCCTGCTTCAGATTCTGTCTCCCTCTTTCTCTGCCCCTCCCCCACTAACGTTTTGTCTCTCTCCATCTCTCAAAAATGAATAAATGTTAAAAAAAAAATTGAAACTTTAAATGAATTCACACAGAAGTCATCAAATGAGAACTATGGCTCATCAATATAGTAAATTAGGGAGCAGCAACCTCTTTGGTCCTGACTGCCAAAAGTGCAACAAAACCACTTTGGTCACTGCTAAAGGACAAAAGGGAAGAAAAGAAAGACCTGAAGAAGGGAGTGAGGGGGTAGACAAAGGGGAGGATGAAGGCAACAGAAAGGCAAGAGGAATCTTAGGGAGGAGGGGGAGTGGAGTAGACCCTTGTCAAGGCATCAGTAGCTGCCAGATGCTGCAGTCAGTGCCACACACATTTATTCAATGCTGAACTATCCCTGAGGGTATAGTATTGAATGAGTGGTACATCTGCTTGACCCAGCCAGCTTGTTCTCAAGAGTTACTATAAGATGCCCCTGTAAGAAATATGAAGTCACACGCTGTCTTAAAGGATCTGCTCTGTTTGTTCTTAGTTCTTTTGAAGAAAGACCATTCTCAACATGGTGTAAAGGGCTATATATTCTGATAATTTGTTTTAAAACAAAATTCCATTAAAAAGGACATGAATAAGTGTAGGGTCTTATTGTAAATGTTGAATAGAAAGAGGAATAGTTATGACTTAAAGGGAATTTTTATGAAATAGTATATGTTAGGAGGTAACGAGTTCCTTGCCTGTTGAGATATTTAAAGACTAGAAGACTTTATTTATTTATTTATTTATTTATTTACATTTATTTTTGAGCAACAGAGTGAGACAAAGTGTGAACGGGGGAGGGGCAGAGAGAGTAGGAGACACAGAATCTGAAGCAGGCTCCAGGCTCTGAGCAAGCGGTCAGCACAGAGCCTAATGCAGGGCTTGAACCCACGAACTGTGAGATCATGACCTGAGCCGAAGTCGGACGCTCAACCGACTGAGCCACCCAGGCGCCCCTAGAAGACTTTCAAAGACATTGTAAAAGTAACTTCAGGTGGGAGGTTTTAGAGATGGCTTTGTTTCTGTGTACGTACTGTAAGTCACAATACATAGTAACAACTTGGTATTTTCTTCTAGTGTGAGGAAGCAGTTTAATTACTATCAGTTGTCCATGTTGATAAATGTGTGCATGTTGTTTTATTGATTGCAGATTGGGCAACTATACATTTTCTGTTTAAGTACATTAGAGATGTATGGATTACTGTGCAAGAAAGTTTAGGCTAGTGCTGGGCTTTTACGCTAATAACTCTTGTTATAAACCTCCTATTATACATTACATAAAAATAGATTGGTGAGTAGATCTTTAACTTGGATGTTACGACGTGTGGAGTTTATTCTGAGGTTAAAGGAATGTTGTGGAGGACTATCTAGAGGCAGGTCTAAGAGAACCAGGTTGAGGTTCTATGATTATAGCAACATCAAAGGATTGTTTTTTAAGAATTAATTTAGGTGGGTTTTAGATCTCAGTAATTGAAATCCAGTTTATTTCTATTTATGGGAGGATTTTTAATCAGATTTGTTCAAAATAATATGTTAATTACATTTTGGATTCAAAAGAGGGAAAATTCTTAAAAGTTACATTTTCTAATTATTTAGATGCTTTACCTTTTATTTATGACTACGCCATTAACCTTTCCAATATTTAGCAAGCATAATGTATTTTACTGATTTTTAACTAGATCTTATAGTTACGTTAATGGCGGTTATGTTCCATTGCTGTGTGAAACAAAAACTAAGCCAAGCAGTTCTAATTTTTCTGTGGTACAGTAACATACAAAGAAATTACTTCCTTCTTTCATAATGCAGTACTGTAGTATCTCTGAAATGTAATGGATCTATCCTTCCTTTTCCACATCTTTTATTATCATGCTCTATATAGTAAATGTTTTTAATAGGAAGTTTTTTGGATTATCTTTTAAAATGAAAATGTTTAAACCACAGTTTTTTATACACGATGTTTATTATGATTTTTCTTAAATTTTGTTTTTATGCATGACATTTCATTGGGAAGGGATATTTTAATACTCATTCAAGCAGTTTCTTTACATGTATATATTTAAAAAAAACCAGGCAGTTGTATTGCCTTTGAATTTGAAAAAGAAAATGGGTTACAAGCTAAGTTGATTTTCCCATGGTCTAATATGACTTGTTTTTGTTTTCATTTTTTTTACTGTTCTGATTCAGAATTTGAAGCAAGAGCAACAATAAATGCTAATAGTAGTAATTGATTGTATTAGTAATTGTCTTAAGTACTACCTGTGGTATCAATAATAGTATGAGGAGGATGCCTATATTTGGCAGTTAAGAAAACAGCTTAGAGAGACCTGTTAGTGGCTGAGCTGCAATTAGAAACCAGGCTTGCCAACCCATTGTTGTTTTCCATACTATACAGTCTCAGTCTGGTGTTTGAGATAATGGTTGTAAAAGTGCTTTAGTAATAATAAAGTATTGTGCAGAGATGAGGTGTTGGTATAATACACAATGAACCCTGGCCTCAATTTACTAAATTGGGAATGTGAAAATGATCAGCATGTTTTGGCCAATAAGTGAAAATCAAGTATGGTATGTTTAACTGGTATATTTTACCCATTCAATGCTGAATTCTGTGGTTGGGTTGGGATTGTGACATTAGTGGTTTGTGACCCTTTTTTTTTTAACTGCATGACATTTGGGCATGCAAGTATGGCAGGCTGGTAGTCTTGTTCAGTCTCCAACTTTGTCTTTTATTTTTTAAAAGATTTTATTTTTAAGTAATCTCTGTATCCAACATGGGGCTCAAACTCAAAACCCAGAGATCGAGAGTTGCACACTCCACTGACTGAGCCAGCCAGGCACCCCACTTTTTGTCTTTACACCTAGGATTGATGTGTTTTTCAGTCGGAGATGATTACTTTTGAGTAAAGTTAAAACATAGGAATCCCATGCTCTTGAAGTTTAAAATTTTTAGTGTACAAAAAGTGGGACATGCAAATGCTGGACCCTTAAACTGAGAAATGAGTGGGCCCTTTAAATAAATAAACATTTACACCGTGTCCAGAGTGTAGTGTTCATGCCAAGGGTGAAAGTGAGTAGGGAACTTGATTAAGACAGAAGTATTGTCATTTTCACTTAGAGAGGGCCCTATTCTTAGAAGAGGTGAGAATTTTGAGGTTCATTTTTCTTTTTTAATAAGGAAGGAGGAGAATGCATCAGTGCTAATGGGGTGGGTTAGGGAATGAGAACTAAATAGAATATGAAGTTAAGATAAGGGACTGGAGGAATCAAAGTGGGGGTAAAGTAGGAGGTAATCAAGGTGGTGATCGAGGTTATTTATCTAAATTACTGTTGCTCTGGATATCACTGGGAGCCATTTTGGGAGAGAAGAAAATGATTCTGAAGAACAGGGTGAATCCTAATTTAAGCAGCAGCACATGTTTGATAAGGGAACAGGGCTAGAAGTTCATGAGGGAGATTGATGTACCACTATTCTTGGAGAATTTAGATAGTTTAAATATGCCTATTATTTATGTAAAAGTACTATTTTTACTTCAAAAATTGAAATGTCATGTATGAAGGATGAAGTATCTATCTTCTGTACTATTAAACATTGCATGGGTACTGTTAGATTTATTACAAATTTTCTTTTTCTCTAGGGTTTGGATTCAGGATTTGTTCCTAGTGTCCAAGACTTTGATAAGAAACTTACAGAGGCCGATGCTTACCTACAAATCTTGATAGAACAATTAAAGGTATGGCATTAGTTTATATACTGGAGTGGTATAAAGTAGTAAATGTTACTGAGCTTCATTCTGAATGTAAAGTTATTTGATGTTAATTTGAACCCCTAGATGGTTCCTCAGCAGTTTTTAAAGCTGACTTATTAAAAGATCTGGGTGACTTATTCATAGATCTTTATCTCTGATTTATATTGATAAATTGTATAATGCACTTTTTTGGCCATTAAAAAATAAATATCTAGACATAATTAGAAGAAAGCATGATAAGATTAGATTCATATTCTGTTTTAAAGTTCTTTGAAACTGGTAAATTTTAAAGTCGTTCAATTTCAAAGGCCTTGGTTTTTCCATTTTGGGGATTGGGGGTTGCGAGAGATGATTTCTCTACTTCATTTATTATTACTGAAATTGTCTTTTTCAATTCCTACTTTAAAATTAGTTACAAGCAGGAGCTTCTGGGTGGTTCAGTTGGTAAAATGTCCAACTTCAGCTCAGGTCATGATCTCATGGTTTGTGAGTTCAAGCCCTGTGTCGGTCTCTGTGCTGACAGCTCAGAGCCTGGAACCTGCTTCAGATTCTGTATCTCCCCCTCTCTCTGCCCCTCCCATGCTCATGTTCAGTCTCTTTCTGTCTCTCAATAATAAATAAATGTTAAAATTAATTAAAAGCAAAAGTCCTGGGAAGAAAAAGAAGTGTTAATAAACTTGGATCACAGAGCAGAAAAAGCTTAGGTTTCAGTTGATATTTTAAGTTCAGAATGTTTTCTTTTGCTTGTAATTCTACCAGAGTAATTGAACTTGACCGTTTAAAATAATTCAGTAGAATTGGATTTGATACAGTCCTTTGGAAAAATGTACGTTACCTTAAAAATACATGTAGATCATCCCTGGAAGAAAAGTGTTCAAGAACTAAGGTTTGCTGTTTTATGTTTAGTACATGTATACAATATAGCAAAGTGGCTTGATACTATAATCGTTTTCTTTTTAATCCTGTAGCTTTTTGATGACAAACTTCAAAACTGCAAAGATGATGAACAGAGAAAGGTAAGTTCTATAATCATTATTTTGCCTTAAACCATTTTAAAACCAAGAGCCTTTTAGAGAAATAACAGAAGGACATCAGTGTTTTGGCTACTATAATAGTACTGTTTACTGTTTATGGTAGTACTGCTGTACAGACCAGGGCGGGGTAGAGGGGGCAGGGGGTTCTGGGGAATTCCTGTTACGGTTTCATAATTAAATGAAAGGGTAATGTACAAAATTTTTAATATGATGCCCATTTTGTTAAGTACCACCTTCCTAGGAGTGGTACTTCCTAGGAGTAAGTTCTTTGTTTAGAGGTTTTTAAATGTTGAAGGTAGAAAGTTTATTTTATTAAATTGATTTGTGGTCACTTCATATAGTAAACTGGCAAGAATTTGCAGAATAAACAAGAAGCCACAGTTGAGGAAACAAAACAAGTGTTGCTTTAATTATATTTCCCCTACTGCCCTCTGTGAATTTCTGACAATTACTTTGTATTTTGAATATTGCTTTCTTCCAGTTAACATTTTTTCTTCCTTGATTAGATTTCCTAATGCAGTATCATTTATTTTTGTGTGTGTTTCTTTTGACTGTAGCTTTGCATTTGGCTCTTTTACACTTGATAATAGTATCTGTAACTCATGTTTAGCTCCCTTTCCATTCTTAGTTTTGGAATTTAGTCCCATGTCATTTTTAAACAGCTTGGCAAAGTTCAAGGTAGTTCTGAAACACGTGTTTTAAAATCATATAGTGAATCAGTCTATAGAAAAGAGTCGTTTTTTATAAAATGAATAAAAATGTTTTGTATTCTTACAAATGTTGAATTGAATCACATGAATTTTATTTGCAGATGTAATCATTTTCTTTTTAATCCTGTAATCCATAATCCGTAAAATATCTGAATGTTTTATTTAATGTTTGATATAAGTTTTAAAAAGTATAACCAAAAGTACTCCCTTTCCAACTTGCTTGTACTCAGAGTTATGAGTACATTTTAGTAAAATTCTTTAAATGATGAGTAGAAAATAATATCTCTTTGTGCTTCTGATTATTTCTGTTTAAAACATCTCATTTTTCACAGAAAATTGAAACTCTCAAAGAAACAACAAATGTAAGTTATGTGTTTGAAAAACTCTGGCTTTGCATTAGAAAGTACTTTAATTTGCATTCCCACCAACAGTGCAAGAGGGTTCCCGTTTCTCCACATCCTCTCCAGCATCTATAGTCTCCGGATTTGTTCATTTTGGCCACTCTGACTGGCGTGAGGTGATACCTGAGTGTGGTTTTGATTTGTATTTCCCTGATAAGGAGCGACGCTGAACATCTTTTCATGTGCCTGTTGGCCATCCGGATGTCTTCTTTAGAGAAGTGTCTATTCATGTTTTCTGCCCATTTCTTCACTGGGTTATTTGTTTTTCGGGTGTGGAGTTTGGTGAGCTCTTTATAGATTTTGGATACTAGCCCTTTGTCCGATATGTCATTTGCGAATATCTTTTCCCATTCCGTTGGTTGCCTTTTAGTTTTGTTGGTTGTTTCCTTGGCTGTGCAGAAGCTTTTTATCTTCATAAGGTCCCAGTAATTCACTTTTGCTTTTAATTCCCTTGCCTTTGGGGATGTGTCCAGTAAGAGATTGCTACGGCTGAGGTCAGAGAGGTCTCTGGAAAGCAGTGTGGAGGTTCCTCAGAAAATTAAAAATAGACCTACCCTATGACCCAGCAATAGCACTGCTAGGAAGTTATCCAAGGGATACAGGAGCACTGATGCATAGGGCCACGTGTACCCCAATGTTCATAGCAGCACTCTCAACAATAGCCAAATTATGGAAAGAGCCTAAATGTCCATCAACTGATGAATGGATAAAGAAATTGTGGTTTATATACACAATGGAATATTACGTGGCAATGAGAAAAAATGAATTATGGCCTTTCGTAGCAACGTGGATGGAACTGGAGAGTGTGATGCTAAGTGAAATAAGCCATACAGAGAAAGACAGATACCATATGGTTTCACTCTTATGTGGATCCTGAGAAACTTCACAGGAACCCATGGGGGAGGGGAAGGAAAAAAAAAAAAAAAAAGAGGTTAGAATGGGAGAGAGCCAAAGCATAAGAGACTTAAAAACTGAGAACAAACTGAGGGTTGATGGTGGGTGGGAGGGAGGAGAGGGTGGGTGATGGGTATTGAGGAGGGCACCTTTTGGGATGAGCACTGGGTGTTGTATGGAAACCAATTTGTCAATAAATTTCATAAAAAAAAAAATAATAAAAAAAAAATAAAAAATAAAAAAAAAATAATAATAAAATAGAAAGTACTTTAAAATGCTGTTTCTATTTTAAGCTGCCACTATTAAGAACAATTGAGATTTTAATTTTTATGAATTTTTTACAAGGCTGTTTAAGAATTTTATTATTTTCAGGGAGCCTGGGTGACTTGGTTAGGCGTCTGACTCTTGATTTCAGCTCAGGTCTTGATCTCATGGTTCATGAGCTGAAGCCCCACATCGGGCTCCGTGCTGAGAGTGTGGAACCTGCTTTGGATTCTCTCTCTCTCTCTCTCTCTCTCTCTCTCTCTCTCTCTCTCTCCCCCCTCCCTCCCTCCCTCCCTCCCTCCCCCCCCCCTGCTTGCTCTCTCTCAAAATAAATAAACATTAAAAAAAAAAAGAATTTTATTTTCTAAAGGAGTTAAAAAGACTAAATAATCCCTCTAATTGAAATGGACTTCATGTGCCATTTTATTTGTTTCTGGTCTTGTCTGTCTGAGATTCTTGGATAAAAGGTGTCATCCATGCACAACGTATATTCTCTTATAATTAAAATATATTATGATTCAAGCTTTCTGATGTACTGGCCTTCTGACATTATGTAATAGGCTACTCATAAGATCTACATTTTGATAAAAGCCTTTTTGAAAACAAAGTAGTAGTATTCTAGGTTCACCAGTATTGGGGTTAGAATCCTTTACTCTCCATAATTCCATAAAAGTCTTCAATAGATATTTTAGGAATTTACATTAGGGTTACCTGCCATTGATCTAAGAATTTGGAAGTTAATCAGCCCCCTGTTTCTTTCTGTTTGAAGTGTTGAAAATCCGTTTAGAATGTTATCAGTATAAATTAACAATTTTTAGCATTCTTTTTAAATTTTTTAATGTTTATTTTTGAGAGAGAGAGAGAGAGAGGGAGCACGCCCGAGCATAAGTGGGAGAAGGGCAGAGAGAGAGGGAGACACAAAGTCTGAAACAGGCTCCAGGCTCTGAGCTGTCAACAGAGAGCGTGACACAGGACTTGAACTTGTGAACCGCAAGATCATGACCTGAGCCAAAGTTGGACACTTAATGACTGAGCCACTCAGATGCCCCTTTTTGGCATTCTTTAATGGTTTATAGAATTGCTAATGATAACTTCATCTGACACTGTCAATATAGTAGAACCCACCAGATATCCAGAGAGGGTATTTCTTGTATAGTATAGACTTAAATCTTGTACATTTGAACTGATTTTTATATCTAAAGTTGTATCAAAAGACCATTTTATTTGGTGCAAGATCCTAAAATCAGTGTCCTGTTTTTACAGAGCATGGTAGAATCAATTAAACACTGCATTGTGTTGCTGCAGATTGCTAAAGTAAGTAAATTTTACTTTTGATTCCTTTAATTTAATGAGATTTAAAAATTGTAATAGCATTTCTCTTTAATAGTCCGGTGACCTGGTTCTGAAATATATTACCTTTCTGCAGTAAATTGTGGGGTTCCTAGTACTATTGAACAACTGTGTATTTGGGTGTTACCTTAGCAGCATGTGCCTGGTTTTGATAAGGTAATTTCTGATATGATGACTGGGAAGGAGGGGAGCACATTTGAATGACTCACTCCTTTCTTCCACTTTACCCATTATACTGCTTTGGAACAAGGGCATACTTTGCAAAACTTTTCACAGAAAAGTTTTTCTTAGGAAAAAAGGAATTAAATTTTAGCAAGAGTTCTTTCTCTCATCCATAACAAAGAGTATAAAAGATATATATGTGTGTGTGTGTGTATTATATGTATATAATATATATTTTTTTAGTTTTTTTTTCTAGTACTAAACTACATCAGTGAACCATTACTTTAATTGCTGTTCCTTATTCATGCAATAAAATGTATTTTGAATTATTGTGGTGAGGTAAAAATTTCATGGCGTTGTGCCTGCTTTTCTGAAAAATTTTGGTGTATTCAACTTAAATGTAGATTTGATTGCCTGGTATTTTGAGAAATAGGCATTTTAGGATTTGAAAATAAGAATTTTAAAAAATGTCCCCTGATTGTTTCTATCTGACTGTACCTCTGTATTTCTAGCCAGTGGCTAGAAGAGGGTGGGCAGGCAATTCAGCAGCCAAGTTGGGAAATGATGTTTGCATGAGTTTTTAATTACTGGCCTGTTTTACTTATTCAGTTGCATATATTTGTTTGCCCAGTAATGGTCATTTTTTACCTAGTATTGTTAATAACACAATTGTATAGGACAATCCATTTGTGCTTAGATAGTAAGGATATTCACCATATAAGTTAAAGGAGGTCAATATCATTTTCTTCTGAGGCTAGATCCAGTATTAAAGTGTCTGAATTTAAGGGCTTGTGTTCACTTTCTAGGTTTTTGGTGTATTGTTTTGTTTTGTTTTGTTTTTATCACTATGCCTGATTTCTTGTGTATATGTCTAAATTTTTCATCTGCTTCTGTGGATGAGAATATATTATAAAGGGAGGATAGTGTTGGGGGTATAAAAGAGGTGGTAAGGTTTCTGTTTTTCTTGACTGTAAAATTACATGGGTAGGTGGGCATCTACTGTTACCCAAAAGCCTCTACAATATATAGATAAGCAGTGAACTATACCATGCTCAGTGTGAATAGGTAGGTGTTTTAGAGATTCATACTGCCTTCTCTAGAAGATTGAGGAAATAGAAGAGCTGATAGTGTTTAGGCCAGTTTGGATAATCTCTACAAGTCATTCAAAACTTTTAGATAGATGTAAAACAAGACTGCCTAGCTTCTTTGAGTAGCTCACCTTTTAGCTTCCCGTCAAGAACATTTTCCGTGTTCTGTCTTTGGAATGAGTTACAATTCAAATTACTAACACTCCTTTTTGGAAGTTTCTACTATTTTTTTTTAAAGATTTTTCATTTTTTAAGTAATCTCTACAAATGTGGGACACGCACTCACCCAAGATCAAGAGCAGCACTCGCCACTGACTGAGGCAGCCAGGAGCTCAGTTTCTACTGGAAGTTTCTACTGTTTAGTCTGTACTTGCTACCTCTCTGTGTTTTTTTGTTTTTTTCTAGCCCAGCTTGATAGACTTATATTTCAAGGTCCTTCAGAAGGGGTAACATAGATTAAGTAAATCAAGTTGGCTTTTTAGTTTTTTCCATAAGGAAAAAGCCTTCATTAAAGGCTTTCAGTGTACAAAAACATCCCTTAAATTACATATGTAGTCTATATGAATTCTATGAGTATCTTTAAATCTAAATGTAAATCAGATCATTTCACTTGCCTCCTTAAATCCCCCTAAATGGTTTTGCATCTCCCTTGGAATCTAAACTGCTTATAATAACTTATATCAATTGAACTGTCACTACTCTCTCACCTCATCTGCCCTCACTTGATCACGTTATTCCAACAACATTGGCTTGTTTTCTTTTTCTCAGGCCAGACGCTTTCTGCTTCAGGGATGTGTATTTACTTTCCCCTCTGCCTGGAAGGCACTTCCTCCATATTTCCAGGACTCACTCTCTTGCTTTATTCAGATTTCTGCCCACATGAAATCTCTTTGAAGAGACCTTCCTGACCACTCTACCTAAATAATGTCTAACTTCCCATTGGTGGTCTTTTTCTTCATGGCCTTGCATCACTAGCCAAATTCACTTGATATATTGTTTGCTGTCTGTTTACACCTGACTGTACTCTCCTTAAGGACTTTGTCTTATTTACCCTTGTATTAGTCTACTTGGGCTGCCATAACAAACCATCACAGACTGGGTGGCTTAAACAACAAATTTATTTTCTCACAGTTTTGGAGGCTATAGAAGTTCAAGATCAGGGTTCCTGCCAATTTGGTTTCTGGTAATGACTCTTTAGCTTGTAGACCACCACCTTCTCACTATGTCCTCACGTGGTCTTTCCTTGATGGTGTGCACAAGGAGTAGAGAGAGAAAAAGGAGGGAGGGAGGGAAGGAGAAGGAGAAGGTTGAAAGGACAGAGGGATATAGGGAGAGAGATGGTGAGGAGAGCTCTCTGGTATCTCATAAAAACACTTAATTAGGTCCAGACCCCACTTTTAGGACCTTATTTAACTATAATTTACTTCAACAAATGCCCCCATCTCCAAATAGTCATACTGGAGGTTAGGGCTTCATCTGAATATGGTAGAAGGCAGGGCACACAAATATTCACTGTAAAACACCACTGTATACTCAGTGCCCAGAACAGTTGCCTGCCACATAATAGGGGCCCAATAATTGTGAATTTTGAATTAATGTTTCTAATACATAATTAAAAAAAATTTTTTTTTAATGTTTTTGAGACAGAGAGCATGAGCAGGGGAGGGGCAGAGGGAGGGGAAACACAGAATCTGAAGCAGGCTCCAGGCTCTGAGCTGTCAGCACAGAGCCTGATGGGGGGCTCCAACTCACAGACTGTGAGATCATGACCTGAGCTGAAGTCAGACGCCCAACCGACTGAGCCACCCAGGCATCCCATCTAATACATAATTTTTTATGGTTGCATAGTTTAGTGTATCTACTCTATGTATGATTTTTTTTTTTTTTTTTAGCCACCTCTCTGTTGTGCTGGGAGGACTTCTGTCTAATACTGATGGGAATATGAATTGTTACAGTCACTTTGGAGGACTGTTCTTCATTGGTGGGTTAATAAAATCTTGAAATCAGCTACTTTTAGAGAGTGCCACCTGAGACCCCAAAGGGATATAAGAGGATAGCTAATTTGATGCCTTTGTTGTTTGGAATTTATTTAGTATTAGCTTGTTAGAGGCAGAATGCTGTAGGTAGGATTTTAAACTCCTTCCAGTTTTGATTCTTTCATTTTAATTCTCCCACAAGTTTTCCTCCTCCCTAAATGATTAATGTATTGACTCCCAAACTTTGCTACCTGTTGGAATCACTCGAGAATCTTTAACAGTTCTCGTGTCTGGCTCCCATTTCCAGACATTGTGTTGTAGCTGCTGTGGGGTGTTACCTGGGCTTTTGGGATTTTAAACTCCCAGGTAGTTCTAATATGCAGCAAAATTTGGGTACCACTTGGGTTAGTGGGATTTTCAGGTGGGCAGTGTTCAGAAAATTTCACTCTTCCTTTGTACCATAGATAGAGGCAGCTGGTGTTTCACTCATGGGAAATTGCAGAGGAAGTGGCCGGGAGGGGGTGGCGGGGAAGGTGGAATAAAGCAGAAATAACCTGGGAGGCCTCTACATTGGAGGATTTGACCAATTCCTTATCAAGATTAGGTGATAAGACCATATGCCATAATTCATATAAGCAAGTGAAATTAATTTTAATAACGTATTTTATTTAACCCAATATATCCAAAATACTACCATTTCAACATACTTCATATTCTGTCTTTTTTTTTTTGGTGCTAAGTCTTCAATATCTTGGGTGTATATTACACTTTGAACTAGCCACATTCCAAGTGCCCAGTAGCCTCGTGTGACTAGTAGTTCCCAAACTGGACAGTACAGGTCTAGATTATCCTCTCAAAGTAGATTGTATATTTAAGTTGTCTTGGGATCTCCGGTTCTCTCCCCAGAATATTTTTCTTCATAGACTATTTGTTTTTCATAAGCATTTGTTAATTTCTCATCAGACTTTTTAAAAACAGATTTATTGATACTAATTTATATACCATAAAGTTTACTCATTTAAAGTATACACTTCAGGGTACCTGGGTGGCTCAGTTGGTTAAGCGTCTGACTTCGGCCCGGGTCATGATCTCACAGTTCACAGGTTTGAGCTCCACGTAGGGCTCTGTGCTGACAGCATGGAGCCTGGAGCCTGGAGCCTGCTTCAGATTCTGTCTTCCTCTGTCTCTGCCCCTCCCCCACTAACGTTTTGTCTCTTTCTCAGAAAATGAATAAACATTAAAAAATTTTTTTAAAGTGTACACTTCATTGGTTTTTGGTATATTTACAAACTTGTGCAGTCATTGCCATATTCAAATTATAGTACGTTTTTATCACTCCAAAAAGAAACACTGTATCTATTAAGCAGTCACCCCCCTCCCTGTTCCTCTTTTCTTTGCTACCCTCACCCCTGTTCCTCCTCCAATCCCTGGAAACCACTAATCTGTTTCTAGATTTGCCTATTCTGGACATTTCATATAATTAGGATTATACAGTATGTGGTCTTTTGTGACTGGCTTATTTAGCATAATGTTTTCAAGGCTCATATTGTCACATGTATCAGGACTTAATTCCTTTTCATTTCTGAATAACATTCCACTGAATAGATATACCACATTTTGTCTATTCAGCAATTAATGAATATTTGGGTTGTTTCCCTTTTTTTTTGGCTACTGTGAATAATGCTGCAGTAAATGTCTACATTTTGTGTGGAGATATGTTTCATTTATTTTAACTGTATACCTAGAAGTGGCATTAGTAGGGTTATATGGTAATAACTTTTTTAGAAACTGCTGAACTACTTTTCAAAGCAGCTACACCATTTTACAGTCCCACTCACAATCAGTATGTTAGAATTCCATTTTCTCCACATCCTCAACCAATATTTGTGATTGTCCTTTTTTTTTTTTTTTTTTTTTTTTTTTTAAGTGGCTTAAAACAGCAGTCATTTATTAGCTCACAGTTCTGTAGATGACTCTAAGGTGACTGGGCTGGATTGTATGCTTAAGGCCCAAATCAAGGTCTGGACAGGTTGAACTATTTAGACGGTCTGGGAAAGAATCCACTTCTAGGCTTATTCAGGTCCTTGTTGTAGGACTGAGGTCCCCATTTCCTTGCTAGTTGTTGGCTAGAACTCATTGTCAGCAACTAAAGGCCTCTGTCTCATCCTTACACAGTCTCCCTCTATCTTCAGAGCCAGCAGTGGCATATCATATCCTCTCATGGTTCACATTTCTGACCTTATCTCTCTTCTGCAACCAGCCAGGGAAAGCTCTCTGGTTTTAATGGCTCATGAGATCAGATCAGGCCCACCTGCGTAATGCTTCTGTCTTATGGTTAACTGTAAATGTAAATACCATATGATTTCACTTAAATATGGAATCTGAAAAAACAAAACAAATGAACAAACAGAAACAGACCCATAAATGCAGAGAACAGCTGGTGGTTGCCAGAGAAGGGGGTGTGGGGGTGGTGCAGAATGAGTGAAGAAGAGTGGGAGGTACAGGCTTTCAGTTATGGAATGAGTAAGTTATAGGGATAAAAGGTACAGCACAGGGAATATACTCAATGATACTGTAATAGTATGTTGACAAATGGTAGCTGCACTTATGATAAGCATAGCGTAACGTACAGAATCATAGAATTACATAGAATTACTGTGTTGTACACCTGAAACTAATGTAACATTGTGTGTCAACTGTACTTTAAAAAATAATAATGGATTCATGGAACCTCTGAATATGATGAGATCACTCCTGTGATTGTCTAGCCATTCTTAGTGGCATCTCAGGGTTTTCATTTGCATTTCCCTAAGAAATAGTGATGTTCATAATCTTTTCATGTGCTTGTTAGCCATTTCATAGATCTTTGGGAAAATGTCTATTCAAATTCTTTGCCCATTTTTTAGTTGTTTTGTTTTAAATCTCATTGAGTCTGGGAGTGATTTATATGTTCTAAATACAAATCCATATCTATGATTTGCAAATTTTTCTTCAAGTTTGTGGGTTGTCTTTTCTCTTTCTTGATAGCATCCTGAGAAGCATGCATATTTTTATTTTTGATGAAGTCCAATTTATCAGTCTTCTATTGGTTGTGCCTTTGGTGGCTTACCTGAGAAAGTCATTGCCTAATCCTAGATCACAAAGGTTTATTCCTGTGTTTTGTTCTTAGAGTTTTATAGTTTTGTGATCCACTTTGAGTTCATCTTTGTGGTGTGAGGTAGGGGTCTAAATTCATTTTCTGCATGTGGATATCCAGTTGTCCCAGCCTCATTTGTTGAATCTCATCAAACTTGAATTAGAAATTTTCTGTCATCAAAAGATGTTTATTTTTTGTTTCATATAATAAGTGTATTGGTCCATAATTATGAGAGCTTTTACTAGACTATACTGCCTTATTAGAGAGATGGGGATATATTTCATGTATTTTATTGGTAGGTATGGTTTTAAAAATACTGGAGTCTACAGTTGTCAGAAATCAGAAATCCAGGTTATGTTGTGCTGATGTTTTTGTTCATTATCATATTTCCAGATCTCAGTCATGCTGGTATGTTCAGAGAAGAGAATAGCCTTTGCATTAAGGAATAAGGGACTTAGAACCAGATAAACGTATGGTATAATTTAAGTGGGAAGTAGCATTAGACCCTTTCTTTGTTTCATTAGCATAGTTCATATTGAATTCAATTAAATCTCCAGTTCAGTAATACTTGAGGTTTAGCTTTAACTGATCCTAATTAAAAGCCATTTGTGGTATACTTAAAAACAGGATAGTTTTTAAAAAGAAAAATGGGGAAGGGGGGATCAATATAGCTTTAATTTTAAGTAGTAGAACAAAATTCCTAAAGTACATGATGGGAATGGATTAATAGGAAAGCATTTAATAGTCTATGGGTTCATCTAGCTTTGACTCTGCCTTAAAAGACAAACCACAACAATAACAAGAATAATAAATCCTGATTTAAAATACCCTGTAGATGAGGTGCCTGGTGGCTGGCTCAGTTAGTTGGTAAAGCGTCTGACTTCGGCTCAGGCCATGATCTCATGGTTTGTGTATTTAAGTCCCGCATCCGGCTCTGTGCTGACAGCTCAGAGCCTGGAGCCTGCTTCAGATTCTGTGTCTCCCTCTCTCTCTGCCCCTCCCTCCCACCCACTCCCCCGCCTCTCTTTCTTAAAAATACACCCTTTAAAAACAATTAAAATTCCCTGTAGGTATCATTCATTATTAATGGGCGGGGGGGGAGTTTGTCACATATTGAAATTTATTTTAAATTACACCAGAATTAAAAGTGGTTTTTTTAGATAACATACGTGTGTATATATAACATAGTATTTCAGTAATCAATCACTGCATAACAGAGCAGTCTAAACTGGAGTGTCTTAAAATAGCAGTAGTGATTTAAATTTTGCTCACAAATTTGCAGTTTGGGTAGACCTCATGACTTGTTCATATTTCATGCAGTGTCACCTGTGATAATTTGGGGGCGGCTAGAGGATCTACTTTTAAGATGGCTCACTCACACACTGCAAAGTTCGGCTGGGGGCCTAGATTCTTCTCCATAGAGTCCTCTTTACAGCTGCTTGGGTTTTCTCACAGTATGGTGGTTGGTTGGGTTGGTTGTTTTCTCCTAGAAAACAAGGAGAAAGAAAGTTTGTGACATATCTATGAACTAACGTTAGAAATCACATACAGTCATTTCTGCTGTAATTACTGGTAGAGACTGTCACAAAGGTTTTAGTGTAAGGGATGTGAACACTACCTCTTGTTGGGGCCATTTCTGGAAAATTTAATCTATCACATGTGTATAATATTCCTTTCTAAGAAATCCTTTGGAAAAACCAATATTTAGAAATTAATAGGGGAAAGCCATAATTAAATCAAAATGTCATCTGAGCAAGAAACTTTCTAATTTCTTTCTCTAGAATTCCCAATAATTTATTTTCAACTATCTTCATTAAGAATTACTGAAACTTTGGATATTCTAAATATATAGTTAATTTTTCAAATGGGGAAAACCCCAATATGAATTACATAGATAACAAAATGCCAGATATTCTCAAGGATATGTGAAAGATACACACTGTGCTAGAAGTTCTCACAAGCACCTCTAGGTTTGATGATTTGCTTGGAGGACTCACAGGACATGATGGATATTCATAGGTACAGTTTATTAGAGCAAAGGATCCAAAGCAAAATCAGCAAAGGGAAAAGGCACATGGGGCAAAATCCAGAGAAAAACAGGCACAAGCTTCTGTCTGTCTTCTCCCAGTAGATTTGCATAGAATGTGCTTAATTTCTCCAGTAACAAATTGTGACAACATGTGTAAAATGTCTACCAGGGAAGCTCATTAAAGACTCAACACCTTGGAGCTTTGTCAAGTAAGCACTTTCTACATAGCACTTATCAAGATTCCAGACTTAGAGAAGGAAAACAGGTTGTCAGCACAAACAAATTGTTTGCTTATACAGTTTAGGTACAGTGAGCCACCCTTATCAGAGAGAATGGTCAGAGGCCAGCTTCGCAGGCAGACAGCCCTGCTATGTTAGTGTTAACTTATTCCCAAATCTTCAAAGTGCTCTTGGTTGACACTTCAATATGAAGATTTCTGAGTAAACTCAGTAAAGAAAAAGTTATAGGTATGTGAGATAGAACGTGGACATTACGTTTAAAACCAAGACCAGGGGCGCCTGGGTGGCGCAGTCAGTTAAGCGTCCGACTTCAGCTAGGTCACGATCTCACGGTCCGTGAGTTCAAGCCCCGCGTCAGGCTCTGGGCTGATGGCTCAGAGCCTGGAGCCTGTTTCCGATTCTGTGTCTCCCTCTCTCTCTGCCCCTCCCCCGTTCATGCTTTGTCTCTCTCTCTCTGTCCCAAAAATAAATAAACGTTGAAAAAAAAAAAGAAAAAAAAAAATAAAACCAAGACCAGATACTGGTTTCTATTCAAACTTAAATATCCTCATACTATGGAGTTGAAACATTAAACAGTTTTATTTAAAATTAAACATATTATCTATATAATGCAAATAGGTGGATTATAATTACAGAAATGAATATGTGTTGGTAACTTTCCACCACCTTCCTAAAGTATGTGCTTGGAGAAGCAAGGCAAAAGAGCGTATTAGTTAATTAAGAACATGAGTTCCGAAACTGGACTGTGGAATCCTGGCTGCCCACCTTCTGTCTCAATTTTCTCATATGTCCAATGGGAATAATAATAGCATCTACCTTATAGAGTTGTTGGTGGAATAAGTGAAATAATAAATGGGAAATATTTGCCAGGCATTCGCTCCTATGTGATTCCATGGATACAGTGATTATATTTACTGAAACAAAAATCAGACCATCTATTTGGAAAAGTGTAATTCTGGGCCTACAGCCAGATATAGGAAATTGTGTTTGTCCCAAGTTTTTAAGGGTATATGATTGTCATCTCTTTAAATTGCAGTGAGAGTTTAAGGGTTGTGGGTAGTTATAACATACTATAAAATTAAACCCAGAAATATTCAGGGTCTTCCATCCTAAATTAGTGTATCTGCTTTTAATAGTTGGTACCAATATGAGTACACAGTTCCATAAGTTATTTCTATAATGAACTCAATTAAATACCTGTAGAGAAAAAATAATTGTTGGTGGTGTTTGTTTTATAGCCAGTGATAGAATTGTGTTTGGTTAGCAGTGTACAAATAGAATTACAATTTTTGTAGAAGCCAAGAGATAGTCTAACATTGTTACTTACCTATAGTAAAATAAGCTTTCTTAATAGGGAAGAAAGTACAGAAGGAGTTACTTAAAAGAATGAAGTTAATATTTTTAACATTTCTCCTTAAGGACCAGTGTAATGCGGAGAAGCACGCAGATGGAATTATAGTAAGTTTAATCTAATCTTTTTGTTTCCCTTTACTTCTGCAGAGCATTATAACCAGTCATGTCAGGAGAAGCCTGAACTTCTACTCATTTTTCAACACAAATTCCTCTTTTACCTACTCACTGCTTTTTGTTGTTGACTCTTGCAATTTTCTTTAAGCTTCTAAAGTTGGCCATCTTTCAGCAATCATTTGGAGGGGAAATGTTAAATTTTTCTAAGTATTGATTCAGATCGAATCACTTTGCATGTGTTAACATGAAGGGTTAATCATGGTGTGAAAATGAAGCTTTTATGACTAAGGCATAACTCACAATGCTACTATCAAACTCTTTTCTCAAATGAAAGCAGAAGGGGAAGGATACAATATTGAAACATATCTTAATCTATTTCAATATGTTTATTGGTTTCCATTTTATTTTTAGATTTTGCTATTGCAGTATATATTGCATCTTTATTAGAACAAATTGCACCATGAATTCTTTCACTTGTACCCATTTTCTTATTCTTTCCTCCCCCTTGGCTTTTTACTCTTCGCTTAGATTCAACTTCTACTTTAAGAAGAAAAGAAAATTTTATTGTTGGTATTTCCCATCTGGAAATAAAAGTTCGAGTTTGAAGATTTATAGTTGGAGCCACCCTATTTTTATGATAAATGAGTGACTTCTGTTTAGACTGTGCTTCTAAAGCAGGAGGCAGCCTCTTTTTTTTGTTTTGAGACTTTACAAATGCCAGCTTGTCTGAGATCTGGAAACTCTTCAAAATCTTCAAAACCGTCTCATGATTATACTTGAAAGGATAAGCGTGTTAACTTTATATTTGTTTTAAAATGAAAAAAGTTAAAAAATCTGTGTTGTTTGCATGTTTCTTACGGCAGAGATAAGAGAAGCATTTTTAAAATATGAATTAAAGGCATTGGAATTTTTATCTCTCTTCACAGTGTGAGTTCAGAGTTCGAGGCATGGTGATTTAATACGAATATGTCATATAAATACAATGTAATGTAGTATCTCTTCCCGAGATATCACTTAAGATTGTAAGCCTCATAGAAAATGACTATTTATGTTGTTATTATTAGTTATTTTTTTTTATTATGTTAAAAAAAGTTGGCTGAGTTTTATAAAGCATACCCAAAATGTTTGGTCATTTACAATTAAAAACATCTAGAAAATTTATACTTAAAGAAAATCTAAACCTGTAGAAAACAAACATATCTGAATCATTTGATCAAGGACTATAACATTTTTCCCTAAGTGTTTTTATTTTTAAAAGATAAAGGAAATGTTCATGGTTTAGATCTTGGACCCATACAGCTAGAACCTGGCCTTCCTACTCACTAACTGTGACCTTAGTAGGCATGTTATTCAACCTTTGAACCTTAGTTTTCTCATGTATAAAGAAAAGTGGCTAGATCTACCTCAAAACATTGTTGTAAGGTACTGAATGAGCACAGAATCAATAAATGTTCACTATACATATATACATTTATATATAATTTATAACATTGCGTGAATTCTATAAATGTTATAACAGATTAGAGCTGAGGATTATTGTTTGTTTGCACTTCTAAAGCTCTGCTTTAGAATTTCTATAATTTCTATAGAATTAGAGTTTCTGTAATTTTCTATAACAACAAGCAACAAAAGATATGTGGTACCTTTAATATCCATGCAAAAAAAAGTCTAAAAGTATCTTCTTTGGTTGACTAGCCTAATCTTTAGAACATTTCACCTGGAAAACAGATTACATTCAAAAGATAGAATTCTGCTGGTCCTTTTTCCCAAAGTTACTTCTTAGTTGCTTCAGTAATTTTTCTTATATAAAAGATGAGGATAATAAGGAGGTGACATATTCTCCTTCCCATGGATCACAGTATTAATGGCAAGATTTTGACTTTAAACCACTTGGAGTTCTTTGGAGAAAACCACTGGGTAAAAATGGAATTTATTCTAAGAACAGCTCCAGGACTTGTTGAGACACTTGTTATTATGTCCTGGTCCAGTATCTGAAAATAGAATCACAAAGTAATAAGCAGAAAGCCCCTATAGAACGTATAATCCAGCCATTTCTTCATTTTACAGACTGGGAAGGTGTGGACCACAGCAGATAAGAGACTTGCCAAATTCTTGGTAGAGGAAAGATTCTAAGGAATTAAAATTCTTAGTCTGTTTCTCTGCTTTTCCCAGTGCTTCAAAACCTTCTGTACTTCATTTTAGTGGGGTTTTATTATTAATGACTGTTTTCAGGGTCTCTTCTCTAAGTGTCCTTTATTTTTCCGTTAGAATATTTATGTTAGGTAAGCTATTGTAGTGACAAGCTTCAGAATTCTTATGTTCAAATCAGTTGATTTAAGAGATCTGACTTAATGCTTTTAAAATTTATGCAGAGAGGTAGTTTAAGAAAAAAATTTTTTGAACTTAGACATTAAATGAGAATGCGATAAAAACTGTCCCATTATCTCAGTTATTGCTAGGGGCTTCTAAATTTTTATGAATACTGTTGGAGCTCATTCATCAGTAAAGTATTTCTCTTCTGATTCTATTTTGATATTTTCTGTTATAAGCCCTAATATACATTTAAAATTTAGTTTTCTAGATCAAGGAAAGCTAAAGAACTGAAAATTTTATTTCTTGGGTTTTATCTGATGTGGTATTCTAAATGAGAGATCAAATTTAACTCTGACAAAGGCCTTATTTTAATACCACCCACCTCCTCCAAATAAAAAAGCATCAGTAAACTATGGAGTCTGGTTTTTAAAATACCATCCTGCTGGCAGAATAATTTCTTGGCTTGAAATTAGAAACACCTAGACTTTTTTTTCCCTCTAAAATTATAACTACGTTTATTTTTTTCTTCTAATCTTCA